>NC_068378.1:14859111-15159111 GCF_023724105.1 Carassius gibelio | reverse complement strand
ACAGCTTGTCTTTTAGATGCACAACGATAACCGCTCGGAAATACCTTGTTGTACGTTTACTTTAGTGCAGGCGCTATTCATGCTATAAACATTCTCCTCACATTTACTACGCATTTAAAAACAAGTTATAACTAAACGGTTATTCGTCGTTTACTCCACAATAAAGTAACTTTAAATTACTATATAAATGAAAGACACATTTTTATTTTCGAGGAAGTCCCTTTTTGTCAGGTTATTGTTATGTGGCAATTATACAAATAGGGCCCACATAGAAGCAAATAACTGAGTAACAAGGCTTTACAAGTTCTAACGCAGTGGAGTTGTACTGTACGTTTACTTGAAACCTTTACAAGAAAAGGCTGCACGTGTTACACACTGCTCAGTTTTAGGAACTTTAGGAGTTTTGCGTGTCTTTACAAACATTTCTAGGTAACCGCATGCGCTCGAAGCCGTCAACCGCCTCGCTCCGCCCCAGTGTTTACCTCCGCGTATGAATATCTTCAGGTGACAGCTGATAGTGGTCGGGACTTCTTCTTTAAATAGACTCACTGTGGCTGCTGGTTGGACGACTTGCGCGGGGGAGGTGGCGTTTTAGTAAAGCGCTTTGAATAGAGGTCTACTTTTGTGTTTGGAAATAAAGGCAACGAAGTAAACTGGTAGCGAAGTGAAGACTTCTGTTACATTTAACATTGTCATTTTTGTTATATTTCAAATACATAAATTACAAGGCCACGTTCTGAGACTGAAGTTCAAAAAGTTTGTATTTCAAGTAAGATAAGCATGAATGGACATGTTTAAGTGGAATGGAACTGACCTCTTGTTAATTTTTTGCAAAAAAAAAAAAAAAAAATTGACTTGTATTTTGAGTCTGTTACATACTTTATGATGCTTTTATTGTAAAGTCTTTAAAATAATCAGTGAAGTATGGAGTCATTGTGCATTGCATTTTAATTACACAAAAAAAATGATCGGGATGAAAATCATTTAGATCAGAATATTTATAACAATACTTAATATTTAATACGTTTTCTAATTTTAAGGCTAGAATAAGTGTATTTAAATGTCTCGAGTTCGCTAAAAATTGCTTAACTATACAACAAAAATACCAACTTGTGATCCTGAAATAAAGATGCAAACATTTAATGCTTTAGGGTTGCTCATCAGGAGAAAATAGAGAATAAAAATCATTTTTAAAGCATGGTCCTTAGCCCCTGCTGGTAGATGATATAATTACACTTCTGGGGAAAAAAAGGGGGGGGGGGGGCACTGAACCTGAAAGAACATAACCTCCTCTTGCACAGAATCAGCCCTCTTCTAGTCATTATTTTGGCTATATATTAGCTAAGACGTTCAGCTAATAAGTGTAACAAATTGACCAGCCTGGTCGTGATTATAGTATGATTGGTTCCATCACGAATTGGGAGTCATCATAAACGCTAAAGCTTTAAATCACGAATAAATTTTGTAATCAATACATAAAATCAATAGACACATTTGACAGTTTATTTTGAAACCGCTTCACAGCATGTGTGAGAGACAAAGACAGCTTACAAAAAGTGTCCAAAGACAGAAATGATTCTTTGAAATCAGACAGAATAGAGGCATAGAAAAGAACGAAACAGAACACTTATAAAATCACACACACATCAGGGCATTGTTCCCCATCATTTGGAATTCATAAGGCAGCAGAGAGGTAAATACTGCTTTTAAGTGCTGTAGTAGGACGAGTTTCTCTCCTGACTGTCAGCCATTGCGTAAAACTTGTCCCAGATCAGCCTCTTAAAGCATCTTTAATACTCCTCTCCCTCCTCTTCATCCTCCACAGACTCGGTGCCAACCTCCTCATAATCTTTCTCCAGTGCGGCAAGATCCTCTCTGGCCTCAGAGAACTCTCCCTCTTCCATTCCTTCTCCAACATACCAATGAACGAAGGCACGCTTGGCGTACATCAGATCGAACTTGTGGTCCAGACGGGCCCAGGCCTCAGCAATAGCTGTGGTGTTGCTCAGCATGCACACAGCTCTCTGTACCTTGGCCAAGTCTCCACCAGGGACCGCTGTGGGTGGCTGGTAATTAATGCCAACCTGTTGAGAAAGAGGAGACATTGTTACATTTAATAAAGTTTGAAGAAAGGACTTCAAAAAATGTCATCTTGTCAACCTCTCCCACCTTGAATCCAGTTGGGCACCAGTCCACAAACTGGATGGAACGTTTGGTCTTAATGTTGGCGATGGCGGCATTGACATCTTTGGGTACGACATCACCACGATACAGCATACAGCAGGCCATGTACTTGCCATGCCGGGGGTCACACTTTACCATCTGATTGGATGGCTCAAAGCAGGCACTGGTGATCTCGGACACGGACAGCTGCTCATGGTAAGCCTTTTCAGCAGAGATGATGGGAGAGTATGTGACTAGTGGGAAGTGGATTCTGGGATATGGCACCAAGTTGGTCTGGAACTCCGTCAGATCAACGTTGAGGGCACCATCAAATCGCAGGGAAGCCGTGATGGAGGACACTATCTGACCGATGAGACGGTTGAGGTTGGTGTAGCTGGGACGCTCGATGTCGAGATTTCGGCGACAAATGTCGTAGATAGCCTCGTTATCTACCATGAAGGCACAGTCGGAGTGCTCTAGGGTGGTGTGGGTGGTTAGGATGGAATTGTAAGGCTCGACCACAGCAGTGGAGACCTGAGGAGCAGGATAGATGGCAAATTCCAGCTTGGACTTCTTGCCGTAGTCAACTGAGAGACGCTCCATCAGCAGGGATGTGAAACCAGAGCCAGTGCCTCCACCAAAACTGTGGAAAATAAGGAAACCTTGGAGACCAGTGCACTGGTCTGTCTAGATCGGGAGAGGGAGGGGAAAACTCACGTTAACAGACATACTCTATATTGTTCTAAACTGCACTAAAAAGGATAGTTGCCCCAAAATAAAAATTGTCACCCATTACTCACCCTCACAGTGCATTTCACTTCCTTGTGTTATAAGAACGCAAGTTAGAATAAATGACAGAATTTTTATTTCTGGGTGAACTATGCTTTCAAGACGCCCCTTTTTAATGCAATCAATATCATATTAATTACCAGCCAAAAGTAGTTATTACAATATTAAGTTACCTTTACCATAATCTAACTGACAGTTACATGTAATACTTTTAGGGTCTTAAGACTACATCCCTACTTTGTGTTTCTCTGATGCTCAATCATAGTTCGTACCAGTTTGCGGACACGCTCCAGGACCATATCAATAATCTCCTTGCCAACAGTGTAATGGCCACGTGCGTAATTATTGGCAGCATCTTCTTTCCCAGAGATGAGCTGCTCTGGATGAAACAGCTGTCTGTAGGTTCCAGTCCTCACCTCATCTGAAACAAAATACAAGTGTATCATCGCTTTTTGATATACAGCTCTTTAAAACGTAAAACCAGCCATTCACTTAAACTGAACTCTGGATGGTGGAGATAACATACACATTAATTTCAAAATTTCAGGCATAATAAAACACTCTGCAACAAGCCAGAAGCTTGGTTTTATGGCTGATAATATAAATATATATATTACACACACTCACCAATGACTGCAGGCTCCAGATCCACAAACACAGCTCGTGGCACATGCTTCCCAGAGCCAGTCTCACTGAAGAAAGTGTTGAAAGAGTCATCACCTCCACCAATGGTCTTATCACTTGGCATATTGCCATCAGGCTGGATGCCATGCTCCAGGCAATACAACTCCCAGCATGCATTGCCAATCTGTACTCCAGCCTGGCCCACATGGATGGAGATGCACTCACGCTGCATGGGGGGTAAAAAAAAAAAAAAAATTTGCCAACCAATTTCTGGCTCCAGGAACAAAACCAGGGATCTTAGAACATGATGGACAGAACTTTCAATGTTTAAGTTATTTTACTTTTTTTTTCTTTTTTAAACCTGATATATGTAAAATATGTTTGTCCCAAAAGCTGTAACATTTTTGCCAGACAGCTTTTCAGTGGCAAGTAATACATTTGTAAGTTATACTTTTAAAAATGTGACTAGTATCTGTCATGTTGGATGTTGACTTTGAACCTTTTGAGGCTGAAACTCTCAATGAAGTCCTGACTTCCTCATGTGGCTGAACTTGAAACTTTAATGATAGTTCAATCACTAACTGGAGTTGAAAGGTCAACTAAACAGCACTATGGAACCACCTAAACCTGGAAAAGAGAGGAGCCAGATCTTGCATTTACTGATTGAATGAATCATCATTATTTGGTCTGATCTGAACACCAAAGAATAAAAGACTATTATCCGGTAAATATGTACTTCCTGAATCTCTAAGAAACCATTTGAATGACAGTTCACTTCCTTATGTTAAAAGAATGCTTTAGGAATGTTCCAAACCTGTGAGACTTCCTTCAGTGGAACACAAAAGATGTCAGATTGACAGCTTCAGTCACCATTCACGTCATTCGAATGGGGAAGGGAAAAGGATGCAATTACTTCAGAGGTGACTGAAGCTGTCAGTTCTGCCTAATATCATCATTTGTGGAAGAAGAAACAACTATCACCAAAAGTCTCAGTGCATTCTGATAATACTACCCTCCGGGTGAAAAACTAGTATCTCCCAAGCACATATACTTTTGTGAAAAATGCACAAATCATTTTTCAGGTAAAGAAGTAGGAATGAGACTCAAGAGTGCACGTTTTCTGATCTCTCGCGCTTTATCGCATAATGGGCGTCAGGAAAGAGCCAGTCACCTGAACGAAGGCACAATTGAAGAACAAGAGTTATTGATATTCAGCAGTCAACATCAAATCAACGACAAAAACGACTAACGGTATTTTAAAAGAATGACCGCTCCAAGTGTATCTTGAGGGTTAAGTCTGTAGAAGTAGGATGAAAACCAGTCAGCAGACTCCCCCATCCCCCAGCCTCGCGCTCTTCCCGGGCAGCGCGCGTGAGCGGCCTCTGCGGTGGAATTCCACGGATTCCTCACAAGCAGCCTCGGAGTTCTATCATATTACGCTCCAATACAAACCGGTCGGGTGAAAAAGTGATATTCATTTTTTTAAAGGTCGCCTAAAAAAAAGTCACATTTCCTGCATGGCGCACAAAAAAAAATATTAACGAGGAAACGAAGACACAGAAAAGATGGTTAGATTAAACATCTGCAGTTATATAAAGATGGTTAATAATGTGACTAAACTAACTTTACCTAAGTGTCTTAAAGGGCCAGTTCACCTAAAATGTATATATTACTCATGTTGTTTTATGTCTTTATTATTTTTACAGGTTTAGTCGCATCTTTTTGAATGTGAACGTAGGATGTCAACCCTCCTAAAATGTAAGTTAATTGGGTTGCACGGAAAAGCAAGAGGTATAACGTTACTGGTTTGAAAGTGAATGACAGAACTTTCATATTTAGATGAACTGTCCCTTTAAGATGCATCAAATTAAGCCATACAACTACAAAATCAAAGAGCACAACATCAAACATAATCAACTGAACGTTAGTCGGTTTTGGTTGGAACGACCACGATTTTTTTGAACCTGTAAAGTATTCATTTGCTAGAGACCAAAGTCTCACTTACCATTTTTGATTAGTCTTCGTGGATAAAAGTTCTTGAGAAAACGTGAAAGTTTTTTGGTGGGAAAATCACCTAAAATCGTTTTTGAGCCCTGTTGAATGCAGACGCGTAACGTGTCTCCGCCAACGCAGCAGTGAGGGGCCAAAAGTGCGCGATCCTGTCTATATATCCGCGTGCATTCTCACACCGCCCGCTGCAGCGCGCGATTGGCCAGCGGCAGCATCAGCACCCTCCTTGCTATACGATTGGTGCAACCAAACACTTCATCTTTAGATTTAAAAGTATTGCAACACTTCCAACCGTTATCGAGAGCGAAATGTTTGCCACGTCTCCGCCTTTTTTTCATGATAAGAAAATAGGTTATCGACATAGACTGTATCGGAGTACTGAATTATGCAAATCTTTTTTTTTTTTAAGAGGGGAGGTGTTTCCTTGGAAAGTTCAAATGTCATCTTATGTGCTTCGGGTATTTTTTTGTTCGACAGCTTTTCTTCACAAAAGTTCATTAGATACAGAGTGTAAGAGAGAAACTATCAACTCAGTTCAATTCAGACAGTTCAGTGTAGAGCAGACAAAAACAAGTTAATCACCCAGCTTTTATGGTTTCCTTAACGTAACCAAAATAATTATAAAAAAGAGACAGTGATACCATGAATAAAGAAGCCGGAAATATATATGTGTGTGTGTGTGTGTGTGTGTGTGTGTGTGTGTATATATATATATATATATATATATATATATATATATATATATATATACACACATTTAAAAATAAAATGTAGTTATTTGGGTTTTACTTTAATTATTTTTCTTAATTTAGGATTTCATGTTGCTTTTCTTGAATGGTACAAGTTTCCCAGGTGCACTTGAAGGCACCATTAGACACTTACCATCCCAAATATACTTTTTAGCAGTAAACACGGCAGCACATTAAAACAAACAAAAAAAACAATTTAAGTGGATCTTTAAATGTTTTATGCAGTTACTTTATTTTAAAATCTTCTCACAGGTAAAAACACGATTACAAAAAAGTTGGGATACTGTACAAATTGTGAATAAAAACAGAATACATTGATGTGGAAGTTTCAAATTTCAATAATTTATTCAGAATACATCATAGATGACATATAAAATGTTTAAACTGGGAAAATGTATAATTTTAAGGGAAAAATAAGTTGATTTTAAATTTCATGGCATCAACACATCTCAAAAAAGTTGGGACAAGAACATGTTTACCACTGTGGGGAATCCCCTCTTCTTTTTATTACAGTCTGCAAACGTCTGGGGACTGAGGAGACCAGTTGCTCAAGTTTAGGAATAAGAATGTTGTCCCATTCTTGTCTAATACAGGCTTCTAGTTGCTCAACTGTCTTAGGTCTTCTTCGTCGCATCTTCCGCTTTATGATGCGCCAAATGTTTTCTATGGGTAAAAGATCTGGACTACCGGCTGACCATATCAGTACCCGGATCCTTCTTCTACACACCCATGATGTTGTAATTGATGCAGTATGTGGTCTGGCATTTTCATGTTGGAAAATGCAAGGTCTTTCCTGAAAGAGACAACGTCTGGATGGGAGCATATGTTGTTCTAGAACTTGGATATACCTTTCAGCACTGATGGTGCCTTTCCAGATGTGTAAGCTGCCCATGCCACACACACTCATGCAACCCCATACCATCAGAGATGCAGGCTTCTGAACTGAGCGCTGATAACAACTTGGGTTGTCCTTGTCCTCTTTAGTCCGGATGACATTGCCTCCCAGTTTTACAAAAAGAACTTCAAATTTTGATTAGTTTGACCACAGAACCGTTTTCCACTTTGCCACAGACAATTTTAAATGAGCCTTGGCCCAGAGAAAATTTCTGCGCTTCTGGATCATGTTTAGATATGGCTTCTTTTTTGACCTATAGAGTTTTACCCGGCAAATGCAAATGGCACAGTGGATTGTGTTCACCGGCAATGATTTCTGGAAGTATTCGTGAGCCCATGTAGTGATTTCCATTAAAGTAGCACTCCTGTATGTGATGCAGTGCCGTCTAAGGGCCCGAAGATCACAGGCATCCAGTATGGTTTTCCGACCTTGACCCTTACGCTCAGAGATTGTTCCAGATTCTCTGAATCTTTGGATGATATTATGCACTGTAGATGATGATAACTTCAAATTCTTTGCAATTTTTCTCTGAGAAACTCCTTTCTGATGTTGCTCCACTATTTTTCACTTTGACTTCTGAGAGACACTGCCACTCTGAGAGGCTCTTTTTATATCCAGTCATGTTGCCAATTGACCTAATACATTGCAAATTTGTCCTCCAGCTGTTCCTTATATTTACTTTTAACTTTTCCGGCCTCTTATTGCTACCAAACTTTTTTGAAATGTGTAGCTCTCATGAAATCCAAAATGAGACAATATTTGGTATGACATTTCAAAATGTCTCACTTTCAACATTTGATATGTTATCTATATTCTATTGTGAATAAAATATAAGTTTATGAGATTTGTAAATTATTTGATTCCTTTTTTTCCCTCACAATTTGTAAAGTGTCCCAACTTTTTTGAAATCGCGTTTGTACATTGATGATGTGAAACCTCAGTTGTGTTACATGATGAACAGACTTTTCCTTTATTGTCTTTATCATGGAGGTGAACTATTAAATTTGCATCAATGATATACTGCAGGACAACCACCATGCAAGTCATTTTTCATTCATATTAATGGGTCGGTTACCAGTATTTAATGAGACAGTTTCACTGAGAGAGCACAGCTAAATTCACCCGTGCATTAGGATTCACACCATTAAACATGTAAGGCACCAGCACACTGGCTTCATGATTTCTGATGGTTCTGTACATGATGATGGAAAAATCCCTGGCGCCTTAGGCACATAGATAAAGGGTTGTCGTTGAGAGAAGCCACAGCAAACCAGAGATGATGATGACTGTCTTGACGGATGTTGTAATTGACACAAATTACACAAAGCACCTCTGTTGTCACATCCTGATGAATCTGGCAATGTTAACTTCTTCAGGAAGGATTCAGTAACTTGGGCAGTAAGGCATACACATACTTGTCTCTTCTCCGAGACATTCTGACACCAGTAGATTATTATATTGCACTTTAAAGGATCCAACTGAGTGAATCTCAAAGGGAATCAAAGATCACAGAGTCTGTATGTAGAGGACAAAAACGTGGCAAGACACTCATGTTGACTATCATAAAAGTTAGTGTTTTTTTTTCCCCCATCAAGGGAAATCAAGGACTGAGATCTCAAATGGCAACAAAATTAAAATCCAAAAAAGGGAGTCATAAAAGGCTGGTAATGGGATCTGATGATCCTATGATCATTGAAGCATAGATGTAAAAAGCCCCTCTGTCAGAATCGATTCTCTTCTCATTTTTCTCTGAGCACACAAACTCCTGCATCACAGCGTTGTGTTGCCACTGAAGTCACCACCTCCCAGCTGTCAATCACAGGGTCATAACATTCAATACTACTGAGCAGTGAGTTCCCATCATATCTGCAGAAAGAACACAAATGGAATATCATAACAATATTAAGTCATTCATTTATTTTCTTGTGGTTAAAAAGGCTCAATATAGAAGAGTCTACAATGCTATATCGACATCTTACCCTGCAATGGCATAAAGACGGCCCCTCAGGACTGTTGCACCAACGTAGCAGCGTGGTGTGGTCATATTGGCCACAGTGGTCCAATAGTCTGTGCGGATGTTGTACACCTCTACAGAAGACAGGTGAGCCGTGCCGTCAAACCCTCCGACAACACATATGTGATCATTCAGCAAAGCCACACCAGCCCCTGTAGATGAAAACACTGATGGTTTGTAGCAGCAATCAAATTATTGTTTGATCTCAGACTAATTTATGATTAAAAGGATTAAGTTTACATTAAGCAAATAATCCACACAATATTTCATAGTATTACTTTTACATCAAATAACTGCAGTCTTGGTATGCAAAAGAGACCAGTTTCAAAAACATAAATCTTACAGACCCCAAACTTCTGAACAGTAGTGTATAGAATATTATAATATTTGTTAGCATGTTAAAAAGGATTCTCATGCGAGTGTACCTGAGCGTTTGTTGGCCATGGGAGTGACACTGGTCCAATGTCCCGTGTGAGGGTCATACCGCTCTACAGAATTCAGGATGTTCAGACCATCATAAACAACTACATTCACAACACAACACATTGTTTACCATGTCTGAAAAACTATATGTTTATCTGAACATGCCTGTGCCGAGCCTTCTGAGTTCCTGCCATTATGAATGCTAGTTATGAGCAATTGTAGCACAAGAAGACCTAAAGAAATCATCACAGACATTGACTGATATTCATTTACCTTCTACAACAAACAAAACGTTACCCAAACAGTAAATGAGTCCACTGGCTACAACAAGTCCTGCCCCCTCCCTCGCGGTCTGCATATCTTCCAGCATGCTCCACTGGTCAATATTGGGGTCATAACGCTCCATGCTGGTGTGACGTCTACTACCATCAAATCCCCCCGCAACGTAGATCATATCTGTAAAAGAAAAAAAAAAAATCACTTTATGCCTAACTATTTCTGAAAATACCAACATTTTGATTGACACAAAGCTGATTTACTCAACTGACTTGCAAAAGAGAAGTGCTTCAGGCAAAGTAGCCAAAGAACATTGTTTGAAGAAAATCAACCTGCTGTACATCCACCGAACCCACATAATTCAGACTCACTGAACTCGTTTGGTTGGCAGATTCAGTTTCACTCTTATGTGAACTGTACTGTTTCGTTCAATGCTCATGTGCCTGAAAGTCTTCAAAATCACAACCCACCTTGACCCAGAATCCAGAAGAGCCTACTAGAACTCAACGAATGTGTGAAATCAAGCATCATGCCATCATACAGAACAGGTACCTCCAAGGGTTGTAGCTCCTGCAAGGCCTCGGCGTACATTCATTGTGGCGACAGAGTACCAGACTCCATCTTCATCTGCTGTGTAGTCCAAACACTCAACTGAACTCAACCGTGACCGGCCATCATACCCACCGATAACATAGACACGATCATTAAGGGCATCAGTGGCAACGTAGCGCCGCTTCCTTGCAATGTTCTGGTACATAAATATATTTTGAGAGAAATAAAGACCTCCTTCTGCTGGTCAAATTACTTTCAAAATTCATGCAGCATTACACTAACATGTTTTATTACTCAAGACATGATGTTTGCTTCAGTGGCATGGTTGCCCATTGACATTGCGCAAATGGTTTTTAAATAAATGGGCAACATAACTTACAGGAAGAACGCTCCACTCTCTGGTTTTGGGATCATACTTCTCAACAACATCAATGGGTGATTGTTGGCTGCCAAATCCTCCAATTACCAAGAGAACCTCTTTGGCACCTAAAACCCAATCCAGTGTCAAAAGAATAGTTGTATGAGGCTTCACAAGTAGATCAACGAACATGTTAAAACATGCAAAACTTATTCAGACAAAGAGTGAACTGTCAAAATGATTAATATATACTGAGAATCAGTTAGGCTGAAGGATTTCAAGCCTAAATACTGAAAACACACAGAGGCATCAGACCGAGTCTTGCTTGGGTTCGAGGACTCTGCATCTCGCTGCGTAACTCTGGCCGGAAGTGAAACTTCTTTGCTTCGTCCACCAAATCTCGACATGGCAGACTGCAGCGTATCAATGGCTACAATGTAGACGCGACACTCAAACCAAATATCAAGCAATAATGCACACAAAATAAACACATTGGTGAGGGGGATGTCTTTGGTTCTAACTGCAGCATCTTGCACATTCATACAGTCAGCATGTATTTGATTAGCAGAATCTGACCTCTATATCAATGACATCAGTGATGTATCGTGGGGTGAGCAGGGGCATGCGCACATACTCCAGCAGATCGGCCAGATACGGCTCTCTCTCTTTTCTGCCTCGAACACAGGCTCCTCTGAGTCAACCTACACATACAACACAGATTTGTTCAGGTACAAAACCCCTCTAGCAAAACTAACTTCTAATTTTCATGGTTTTAGATCTGCAACTTCTCCAGGTAACCACAAATTTAAGTCCAAATGCTGTAATCACACCTTCAGAATAAATGGACGGTTGTGAGAGACAGGAATTTAACAACACAAAAGGCAGATGTTTTTGTTTGTGTAAAAAAACAAGATAAAAAAGCAGGGCTACAGGTCTGCACTTGCGTATTTACTTTTTTCATATCATTACGAAAAGTGGCTAGAAGTCTCTAAAACACAAAAGAAATACCATTTCAAACCTGCGGCGAAATACGCTGCTCCAAACCAGCCTGAACTGGTTCCTATGTGCTGCAAACTTTTGTCTAACTAGGTGTGTAAACTATTAGGTATTTTCTATAATAATATTTTGTATCGCGTGTGCCATTTACGTAGAGATTGGAAAGTTTCATGATTACATGAATGGCCAAGCAAAGGATATTTAGAAAGTGAAAAACTCAGAATTCTAGATGATAAAGAAGAGAATATAACATATATATATTCTATAGAGCCCAGTGAGCAGAAAGCATATCTGTAGTGAAAGGTAATGAATGATTTTGCTAGTCAGTTTAATATCACTGGCTTCATTTCAATAATTTTAAAAGTGTGATAATGGAACGGTTTACAGAATACAAGTGAAGTTAATCGCTCAACTTCCACGATTTATGTAACAAAAACATTTAGTTTTGAAACCATGTGTAAACAAGTGAGAAATATAAATAATTTTCATCATTTTGAATTCAGATGTAGTCAATAGCCGTGTTTCCACTGTCAGGCCATGCGAGCTAGGGTTTAAAACGAGCCGGGCAGGGCTCATAGCCTCGGACCAGTAGCACCGAGGCCAGTATAGCGCAGCATTTCCACTGTCGGTCCTGAAGCTCCGCTGCGTGTCACTAAAACACGCTCTTTACAAGTCTCTCAGGAACAACGTCACCAAACACCCTCATTTCACCAACAAAGAGAAGTAATCAGAAAACTAAGAAATAAGTCACTGGAACCAACACAAACATGATAAAAGTGGCCGTTTGTTTGCATGCTTTGTTAAATATTTAAATTCAAAAGCATCAATGTTTTAGGCCTACTATAGAATACGTGATACATTGATCATAATTAATTAATATATCAGGACTCAAAATTAGTCACAGAAATACATTTTATTTCTTTTTAATTTCTTTTTAATGATTGAGCATAACGAAAATAGCCTGCTTATTTGAGTCTGTTTATGTTTAGCCTATAAGTCACATTTAGAATGAATGATAATATTTCTATTTTTATAAAAGCTCCCGAACAAAAAAAATTATTATATTTTTAGGACAGGCTACACAGAGCTAAACTCTGGAGACGAGACTTATGACAGATAAAATATGTTACTAAATAAATTCACGATTGTGATAGAGAATAAGAAGCTGACGTCTGATTTCTCCAGGTGGTTGCATTTATCATGTTTAGTTTAGTAACGTTAATGTTCAGCGTGCACAGTCTTTTGCATCGCTTATAAATATTTCTGCCTTGTTTAATGATTATAATCCACATCAGATCAAGTTATTTCAAACATTCGCTGATGACTGAAAGTGAGTTTTGAGCTCAACTTATTTTATAAAGTCTTTAATGCTGGTGTTTTAGCTGTTATCTTTCTGAAATGATCTGCAGCTGACGCTCTCCAGGCGCGGAGAAACTCTGTCTTTGTTCATAACCACTCCTCTAGCCCCAGCTGGCCCGCTTTGACCCAAGGTTATCGTCGGGCCAAAAACCCCTGGCCGTTGGCCCAGAGGAAGCCCCAACGAGGCACGATCAAGCCCCGGAAGTGAGAGTGAGACTGGCCCTGGCATGCACTAGCACGCCCTCTTTAAACTCGACTGTGGAAACGTGGCTAATTGGGCTTAAAATCTAGTCATTTTGTTTTTTTCAGCCTACTTCTGTCTTGAATGTTGCAATAACGAATGCCCTACTCAGAGGTAAGAGGTTTCCAGGTGCACTTGAAGGCAAAGACTCGTTCAGACTAAAAGAGAGCAGAGAAGGACAATGCAGACAATCCCACCTGGATCTCATCACACTTGATAAGTTTTTCCACCTCACTCTGACTGAGCAGCATAAACTCTTCCTGTTGCACCACCTCAGCAAAGTGTTTCTGTGAGAACAGTTCAGCCGCCTGCATCAAGTCCAGACAGTTGTGCGTTTCTGCAAAGTCTCTGATTCCCAGACAGTTTGATGGATCCAACTGACTATTAAGAAAATCACAGCAAGCTCTCTTCACACCTGTGGAGAACAAACACACAAATAACATCAAAATGGTTTATATTCATTAAATACAGCAGAATTACATCTAAATCCACAGCAGGCATACTAGCAAATGAAGAAAATGCATTAAGCAGATATGAAAAAGCAATTTCAATGATTTATATTGCAGATATTATGTGTGACAGAAAAACCTGCTTTGATTCAAGAGAATTGTCTTTATTTCTAGTTGGTAATTTAGTATGCTGGGAAACAAGTCTTCACTTTACCGCTGATCTCTAACTAGAATGAATTCGCCTGAGGGATTCGGCTAGTTATATTGGTCTTGCAACTTGCATTTCCTTCTGCTCACAGTAACCCAGAAGCCTGATACTGCCAAAGTCATTCTTGACAGAAGGCAAGACGCTACCTAGGTGTCAAGCTACATTTTGTTTGTGCCAAACATAAATGTTTTACTTCCGGGATGAAGTACACGGGGCTTTTGGGTTTTTTGTCACAATCTTTGTCAAAAACATCCTCTAGTTTGAGTGTTCAAGGGAATCAGTGGATGCTTTATAAGTTTCTCCTATTTCAGACAATGTACAATTGATCTCCTTGTCAGTTCGCTCTCAGTTTTGTAGAAGTGACTGATCTCAAAAGTCTCTGGGATGTGTTTTCCATTTTGATTACAAGGACACAGTTCCTTTAAAGGCTAAAAGCAATGCAAGTCTTTTTATAATCCTATATCACGGTTGGACAGTGGTTACATAATTATATTGTACACAAAATAATAGAAACACTTTTATTAAATGAAACACTAATCCTGAAAAGTGGGCATGACTGGTTGCACGTCACTTTGTTTCAAAGACAAGTCACAGAATGTGATTCATGTTATTTTTGAATTTTATTATTTTAAATACATTTCAATATTTCACTAATTTCTGTTTAAAAGTGATTGGGTTTAATTTTCTTTTTATTCCAAACATCTACAAATAGGGAGCTTTAGCTAAATTTGATGGACAGTATTTGGAGGATACACAATACAATTAAAACTATTTCAGTAAGTTTTTTTTTTAGAAAATAAATAAATATTTTTTTTGTTAGTAATATATATATATATTTAAAATATTTCCAGGAAAAAAATATTAAAAAGTGGAATGCTTAAGCACTCAAAAACCTGACTGTCAAGTTCAAAATCAGATAAACTTAACTGCTCACTTCCTTAAATTGTTCCTTAGAATTTTTGTGTGTGTGTGGAGACAGAAGACGGAAAGCCCTCAGTCTTTAGAGATCAATCAGAGTCTTCTGTAATCTTTATCTTCTGCAACTGAGCTCTAAAAGCAGGTCTGTGGCAATAATTGCTCCCCAATTTTATGCAGGTTTGTTCTTGTTTTTGTCTCCTTCACGATTGAGAGTCTCAGTGAGTCCTTATCGTGCCTGGATCTCAGCAAGCATTTAAGGTTAGTTTCCTTATAATCATGCTGTTTTTTTTTTCTTTTTAATGCCACGTTTGAAATAAGCTAAGATTAATGTATCACATACAGCACATGTAACAATGTTTTTATCATGTGCTTTATTCAGATATGCTGATCTTGTTATTTACTTTGTGTGTATATACAAATCTATAAACGTTGTACAAATAATCAAATGGGTTTGGTAATATTAGAATCCCATAACAAACAACAACGAGAGCTGAGCTGGTTTGTGTGTTTATACCTTTGAGCTGCAGGAGACAGGCAGCGGGCAGCAGCTCCTGAACATTTTCTACAGTAACCAGCACCGTCTCTGTGTAAACAAAATCCAACAGGATCTCCATGGTGGATGCTGTGAGGCCCTGAATGTCCACAAAGGACTTCCCTTTTTCAGCAAGCTATAGAGCAACAAGAAAATTATGACATGTTAAAATAAATCTCCCCCCCACCCCCTTATCTTGAAAAAAAAAAAAAAACTGACAAATGAGACACATGACAGCATTCTGGAATTTTAATTTCAGATTAAGAATACAAAATAAAAGCCACAGCAGGGAGAAGTAAGTGGAAAAGAAGTAAGCAATAGCAATATTGAACACAAATGCATATTTCTGCCCAATAACACAGCTGTAATATTGTCATGCGCTGCAGGGCTGACATATTTTTGTAGGTCAAAACCCAGAAGTGAGTTAACATTTTAGTACTTCGGGTTCCATTGTCCTAAAATAAGGTTTGTGATATTTTCACATTTTATTCAGCTCCCATAAAACACAGCAGTTATACCTCCTTGTGATGTTTTAAAGCCTTTATTTGTCTTGAAAAATATAGTTGTTAACAAGTGGCTAAATGAATGGAAACAGAAAAACTAATGTCATCATCCAGTTCAGCTCACTTCCATTAGTGTCTGTGCAATCAGTCAAGCGTCCCCAATTAAGCAAGCCAAAGGTAACAGCGGCAAGGAACCGAAACTCAATCGGTGACAGAAATGGAGAAAAAACCTTAGGAGAAACCAGGCTCTGTCAGGGAGCCAGTTCTCCTCTGAACAGACGACACCAGCATGGTGTGGTTTGATTCCAGCCTGCAACGCAGGTCAGATTGTGCAGAGAATGTGTCTGGTTCCCGTGGTCTTGTTCCGACTGTTGTCAAGGTGACGAGGTCTTCGCAGGGGATCTGTCTCTGGGGTGCATCTAGTTGACAAGGTCTCAGTGATCACACTTTTGTAAAGTATTCTAAATAAAACTTTCATGGAAAATGTTTCTGTCCCACTTTATAATAGGTGTCTTTTTTTTTTTTTTACTTAAAACAATTAATTGTTAGGTACAATGCACCTATCATGTTCATGTTGATTTTCAGAACACTTGCGATGCTATTGATGGTGAATACGGGCAAAGTTAGGGACATGTTTGGTGGTATGGTTAGGTTTAAGGGGTAGAGGTAAGGTTAAACAGTGTAATTACAGATGTAACTACAGAACCTAATTACAAGTGTAATTACAGGATAGTATTTTCAAATAGAAGTATAATGTAAAAACATGCATGTACACAAGAAGTGGACTGTATCAAATTTAGCTGAGACTATGAATCCATCTAGTCAGAGGACATGTTTGCTATTTTAAGAACTGATATTGTTTTTATATTGTTTAAAATCTGTTCATATTTTAAAAGTCATGTAGTGTATTCTAGTTTTAGGAATAATACACTTTTGATTGTCACAAAGCTTATTTTCTGCAAGAATCTATTAGAAACCACTACTTTTATCATTATATAATATAAGTGTGAAGTGACATACAGCCAAGTATGGTGACCCATACTCAGAATTCGTGCTCTGCGTTCAACCCATCCAAAGTGCACACACACACAGCAGTGAACACACACATACTGTTAACACACACCCGGAGCAGTGGGCAGCCCTTTATGCTGTTGTGTCCAGGGAGCAGTTGGGGGTTCGGTGCCTTGCTCAAGGACACCTAAGTCATGGTATTGCCGGCCCGAGATTCGAACCCACAACCCTAGGGTTAGGAATTCAAACTCTCCAACCACTAGGCCACAACTTCAAAACATACATATACATACATTATATATATAGGGGTGTAACGGTTCACAAAATTCACGGTTCGGTTCGATACGATACACTGATGTCACGGTTCGGTTCGGTTCGGTTCGATACGTTTTAGATACAGCAAAATGTAAAAACATCTCAACTTTTCAGAATGCCGCAAGCGCAAGCGCACCGCGGGTCATGTGACAAGAACCAACCAATCAGCTTCATCCTTTCCCGTAACAACGTTGAGAGCTCAGCCAAGATGAAGGATCAGCTGATCATAGTTGTATATGGATTGCAATTTTGAAATAAATTTAGTAGCAGAGCTACTGCAAGCGATTTTTAGAGCTGCAAATCCATTTATCCTTCGCTGAAATTTCCGCGTCTCATGGAGAGAGCACGTCATTGTTGCTTAGCAAAGACAGACGCCTCATGAGCGCTTCTGCCCGAGCGCTTTGGAAAGGAGGAGAAAGACGCGCTTAGCGTTTTCCATGCGTTTTTAGGCACGATATGTGAACGGCCCCTAAGGCGCTCGCTCACTCAGCACGCGCTGAAGGCTCGTTGCAAAATGTCGAATGCATTTAACAGACCAGAAATATAAGTGTACCCTGTCATGTTGCAGATGCGACATACCGTTGTTTTTTTATCCACCACTCTCTTGCCATCACCATTATAGCTTAAAGGGAATCCAAAGTGCACCCAAACACCAGACCTGTTGGTTATTGGAGGATCTTCTCATTTCTAGTCTGTTAAACGCATTGGCTATTTTGCAACGAGCTCAGCGCGTACTGAGTGAGCGAGCGCCTGCTGAGTAGCCTAACATAAACATATAAGATGGTGTTTTTTTCTTCTTCGGGAGTGTCAGGGGCGTTGCCTGTTACGTTGTTTGGGTTATTGGGCTACCTTGTTGAACGCATATCATTATATTTCTCTCTCTCTCTCTTTTTTTTTTTTTCAAATATAATTAAATACTCCAACGAACCGTTCGGTATACATAATGCGTACCGCGTACCGAACCGAAAGCGTCGTACCGAACGGTTCAATACGAATACGCGTATCGTTACACCCCTAATATATATATATATATATATATATATATATATATATATATGAAGAGTTCAGATGCAAAAACCTCTAAATGCCATCTGAAATTTTCATCTAAAATTAGGATTTTTATCAAGCTCCTATGCTTAGGTTGAGTCATTTTACTTTAATGGCAATGTGCAGGTCCTTTTCCAGGCTATTAAAGTGAAATAACTGAACATAAATATAGGAGCCTGAAAAAAAATCCTAATTTTAGATGAAAATTTCAGATGGCATTTAGAGGTTTTTGCATCTGAACTCTTCATATATATATATATATATATATATATATATATATATATATATATATATATATATATATATATATATATATATATATATATATTCCTATGACATTATTTTTGTTAAACTGTACCATAAGAGATGAGTGACAACATATTCATCATCTAGTCTGCATCTAGCTTGACAGCATGTGTTGTGTTCTGAACCAGCTTCAGCAAGTCTGAGAATAAAAGAGACTGTCTGCACCTCCTACTGTGAAGGAGCAGAACTGCAACAAAGTTCGATTTTCTTTAACCTTTGTGCCAATTAAATTGATATGGATTAGAAGAGAGGACAAGAAATGATGAGAAGCGGGAGAAGCACGATCAGGAGCCAGATTTGAACTTTAACTCTAAACAAGCTCTACAGCTCAAAAAGTTTAAGCTGCTAACAAGCATGTCAAGACCCCCCGGCCCCCAACAATGTTTTATTATTATTATTTTAATACAATGAGAGCCTTTTTAGACATAATTGGTGAACAGACTGCTCCAGTTAAAACCACATTATAAAATGTGAGTGATGAGTGTGCATATAGAAAGTATTTGTTACCTCACTGGTGAACATGGCACAGAAATAATCACTGCAGGCTGCCAACACGATGCAGGAAATCTGTGCCCTCCACCCTTAGAGTGATATCGCACAGCGTGTTGCTTTTTCTCAGGGCGTTCATGGCATTCAAGATGGATTTGGCATGTGAATTGGTCATGATGTCCTTGGGTGCCATGATGACAGGGGGTGGGGTGGAGCGACAAAACCTCAGGCACTGCAGGATGATGATTTCTATAGGACACAATTAATCAGTGACCAGCTCAGAGGATATTTTGAGTTTGATTTTTAAGTTTTGGTTCCCTTCACTTTCATTGTATTTTTTTTTTTTTTTTTTGTCCATGAATTAAAATCAATGGGAATGGAAACAGTTTGGTTACCAACATTCTTCAAAAAATATACTTTTATGTTTAACAGAAGAAAAATGGGGTTTAAACGACATGAGGGCAAGTGAATGATAACACAAATGTCATTTTCGGTTGGACTAGTTCTTTACTATGAGACTATTTTTGTCCATGTCTTTATCTGTATTGTAGCTTAAAGGCTGACCACTGTACATTGCCATTTGTTGATAATGATACTTTTAAAAAGTATTAATCAAAAAGATCTTCCAAAGAAATCACAGAAATACACTGAACCTTAATGACAAATGAAAAAAAAAAAAAACAATACACAGTGAAATTATTATTATAAAAAGAAAAGATCTTTCTAAAATGTAATAACGAGATATTATACATAAAAATAAAAAATGTTTTAGAAGAGGTCTTTTTTTTTGTTTTTTTTAAAAAACATTTTTTCGTATTAAATATTATTTTATTAGTATAACTTCATCTGAACGTGCTGTTGTAAATCAGGTGAGAGTTTATGCCTCACAGAGGTGCTATGAGGCTACGTGCTAAAGCTAACTGAAATCGTATGCTAACCCACGGCCACACATAAACATCTCCATTTGAACTCACAGCGTCCAGCGGCTCCACAGCAGGACAGAACCGGACACCCTCGCAGGTGTGTACTGAATTAATTTTACTCCAGCAATGAAAAAAAACAGCACTCACGTGCGCGCGCATTTCGAGAAGGGTATTCCTGCACAACAGGAGGCTGCAGTTACAGGACCGCAATTCTGTGACCGCAGCTTTAGGACCCTAGTATTTTTGTGACAGCGCCACCTACTGTACTGAATCAACACTAATTAAAGATGGACGACGTGGACAGCAACCAGACGGTGAGTATCGATATTTAATTAAGTTTTATTTTATAACGTTTAAACGGTGCAAAGTAACGTGACTGCAAACTAAACCAACAGGATACTAGAACTGCGTTCCTGAAACTGCAGCCATCGCTATATTGGCCAGGTGGCGCTGTCAGGAAAAACTAGGGTCCTTTAACTGCGGCCCAGATCTGCGGTCCTGAATCTGCAGCCTCCGGTTGTGCAGGAACATACTATTGGCGCATTTCAGCAAAACACTGCGACGTCACCAGCGCGCGTGCGCACCGAAAGCCTGTGCTTGCGCGAAAGCTAATCATTATGACTATCATTTAATAATTTTTATGATAAATACATTATAATATATTAAGAAAAAAAGTGGTAAAAAAGTAACTACAACTACTAAGGACTACCAAAAAGTGTGAATATGAGTGCTTGAAGAATTGGACTAACTAGTAGTCTTTAGCAGTTTATTAGCACTTGAAGTTGTAGTCTTTATTCTTCTGTTGTTAACTAAAACTAAAACAATTAAAAATATTGAAATAAACAATAAATATAAATATCCTAAATCTTTAAATGTTACTTTGACAACTAAAAGTTAAAATACTGAAATTTATACAATATATATATATATTTTATAAAATATAAAATAAAATAAATTATATATAAAAAAAAACAAATAAAAAGGACCAAATCACATATTAGTAAATACTCACACACACACACACACATTATATATACATACATATATATATATATATATATATATATAGAGATATTTATACACACACACACCTCTCTCTCTCACACACGTGCGCGCACACACACACAAATATGCACACACACATACATATATACACACACACACACACATACACACACACACACACACACACATATATATATATATATATATATATATACACACACACACACATCTTTTTCACATACCAAAAAGTACAAAAATAATAATAATAAATTAATGAAGCAAGCAATACTAGCGGTTTCATTTTTATTTTGCTTTTTTAAAATATTTTGACGTTTTAAACCAGTGCAAGTATTTTGAATGAAATCCCGAGTTCACTCAAACAAAATCTACAATTTTTCCCAACTTGAATCCCACTGCTGGAGCTATGGGTCAAGCATTTCAGATATAAAGTTAATGAATGATCATGCAGACATGTTTGAGAAAACTGAGACCTAAGCATGGATCATATGAGTTTTCCCTACAATTCTTAAAGTACAGAACCACTAACCAATAGACCAGAAAACAGTCAGAATAAAAAAGAACCCTGTAATGCTTTACGAGTCATTCCAGTGATTTACAACAAATGTTCTGTACTGCAGTGAAATAGTAAAGAACAATATAAACACAAGACTACCACATTTATCAAGACTTTTAAGCATCTTAACAAATAAACACCTTATTTAAATATATGTTAAAATCCTTCAAGAGATACCAAAAATCTTTAAATCTGCATTGTGTGAGATCCAGGTTCATTATGAAGTGAGCAGGCACAAGCCAAAGTTCAAGTGATTCCTTTTTTTGTTTTGTTTTTTACAGCAGAGTGTCATCTGTGCAGCCTCCTTCCAGGCCATAGCGGAACTCCTGCAAGTTTGAGATCCCATAAAAATGGACAAATGCCGCCGCAACAACCAGCACATGGAATATCTGATGAGACTGAAACTGAGAAAGTAAAACGGATAGAGACCGTGAGTATCCAACTGTTTTTGCAATGCAAAAGGAAGCTGTTTTCAGTTAATGAGAGACTTCCATTTCATTAGCCGCTATAGATAAATAACTAGGAAAATAAAGTGCAATAAACATAAATTTGAGTATGATTATCATAAAAAATTCAATGTCATCAACATCAAGCAGCATAACAGACTGCATTTATACTGCTAAAATAACTGTAAACAGATGATACCAGAAGCCTTGCACATTCAATTTAAAAATGGATGCACACGCTCCTATGTAAAAAAATAAGGTGGATACTTGTATGAACATTGTGTTATTAGGCCGCTTTACAATATTAAATTCAACAAAGATTCCCTTGAGTCTTACCCAGATGTCACATTTGCCAGGGAAGTAACGTTCAGGTATCCGTGCTGCATAAAGTGATGCTCCGCTAATGTACATGGCACCCATCAGATAGAACCAGCCCATCTGACCCACTGTTGTTGCTTTCACAAAACCCTCTGCGATGGTAAAATGCATTGTGGGAATGAGCCCACTCAGCCCAAGGCCCATGAAAACACCTAAGTACAAGGAAAATCACTGATTGATTAAAATCATTCAAGCCGTGGAACATTTAGAGAAACAGCTGAGTGCATTACCTGCACGTGTGGACCGGTGCCGAGGGGTGGCGAATCTGTCCCACTGGGCCACAACGATAGCAGCAACACCCAGCACACATACAACAGAGAGATAGATGAACCGCGGCTGAGGAGAGCAGTAAAACGAGTAGTACAGCCATGGAACGAATGAGCCCATGATTAACAACGCAATACCAGAGTAATCCAGCCTAAGGACATAAAAAAAATAAAAAACATACACTCAAGTTACTGAAGTCATGTCTATACATAAAAATAATAATAATAATAATAATAATAATAATAAATATATATATATATATATATATATATATATATATATATATATATATATATATAAATGTTCATATATGTTCACCAAGACTGCAATTATTTGATCAAAAATATTTCACAATATTTATTTTTTAACTTTTGATTAAAGGGCTCATCGGATGAAAATCTGACTTTTTTCATGTTTAAGTGCTATAACTGAGTGTCCGGTGCATCAACCAACTCCGAAAACGTGAGAAAGAAGAAACCAGTTAATTTGGTTTTGTAAGCCTTTCTCTGTGGGAAGCATGTGAGAAAATGAGCTGATCAGGTTTCTTTCCCTCTCTGACGTAGGAAGGGATTCTTATTATAATATTACCGCCCATTAATCCAGTAGCCCCTCATTGCAGAACACAAGATTCAGAGGTCGTTGTTGGATCCACATCTAGGGGGTGGAGACAGGTTTAGGGGTGGGGCTCTGGGAGATGGGTGGGTTTAGGAATCTGGGGGTGGAGACAGGTATATTTAGGCATAAATATACATAATAAAGGCCTTTTTTATGTATATCTATGGATTTAGGGATCAAGAGACGGGTAGGTTTAGGCATATGTAAGGTGGGAGGAGTTGGCTCTGATCCAGCCACGCCCCCTGGATCTTGTGTTTTGCAGTGAGGACCATTTCCAGTAATCTACACATTTCCACCCACGGCATTCAGCCGCCATTGTTGTTTTTGGAAGTGACAATGGTGTATTTGTTCAGACGCCAGAGTTAAATGTTCTGTCGTTGGCTGCACAGACGAACACAAATCATTATTTATTGATGAGTCCCAGCCTCAAAAGAGACAAGAGAGGAGTGGATTCATTTTATTTTAAGTGGAAATCCCAGAAGGGGAGTGGAGTGTGCAGTAACTCATTATCATTTAAAGAAACATACACCAAACCAGGTGGGTGTGAGCAGAGCTGTTTTTGACAAGGCAAAAAGCGTGTTGTTTACACAGCTATTGATTGATTTAAGCAAAATATGTTACAGACATTTCATGAAGACCCTACAAAAATAAAGCCCTTTAAATAAATGCTGTCTTGGGGAGCATAAAACACTAATTTCAAAAACGAAAAAAAAAAAAATTCCAAACTCGTTTTTGCAGCATGCCACTTAACATTAGTACTGCCTACACACAAAAAGCATAAAAACTGGTGTCTCTTACTTGGAGAAAGTCCTAGAGACTTTTTCAGAGTGGCAGTAGACAGTGTGAAAAAGCCAGGAGAAGGACAAACAAAGAACTGCACCAAGGAAGAACATCCCCAACACCACTTTCTCCTGCACGGGTGCCATGAATGAAACGTTTGGCCGCAGCATTGTCAATGTGCCCAAGCACAGGAACAGAATTAGGCCTGTAGGGAGACATTGAGATAGATTAATCAGCCTTCGAAATTACATACCAGTAACATAATTACAGGTTTGAATTAAATTAAAAGTCTAAGTGGTGTGCTTTGTGTCATCCTCAGGGCAGTGATTCACACATATCAGATTATCAAATTACAAATATCATACAATTTATCTGGTAAATTCCAGAAGGTGTGAAAAGTCTTTCTTCAAAAGCCACTGGGGTTATATGACATGTGCTACTCTTTAAAAGTGACAGTAAATAATATTTATATTTCAAATAAATTTGAACTTACTCTTCATCAAAGAGTTCAGAAAAATGTATCATTGTTTAAAAATATATAAATCAGATAAACTGTTTTCCACATTGATACTATTAAGGAATATTTCTTGAGCATCAAATCACCATATGATCAGAATTATTTCTGAAAGATCATGTGACACTGGATCACAAGACTAGAGTAATGACTGCTGAAAATCCAACTTTCCCACAGAAATAAGTTACATTTTAAATAATATTTCAAACAATTCATGTTTTTACTGTACTTTAAATAAATACAGCTTTGGTGAGCTTAAGAGACTTATTTCAAAAGCATTAAAAAAAAAATTGAATTAACCGCAAATCTTTGAACAGCAGGAAACTTCAAATTTGGGAAACAGGAAATGTTTATTAAAAACATTTTTATTTTATTTTTCTTCTCTGGTAGTAAGTTTGAATGTAGAAGCTACAGAGATATGTGTTTTTTCAAGAGATGCTTGTTACGTTTGACTTTTCTGTATTATCATGTCACAAGCACAAACCCAACAGGTGCGTCCAGATGTTTCCAGTTTCTGTGTGAATCCTAAAGATGCTCCCAAAACAGGCACGGAAAGACGGCATGGGTGGACGGTGTCCCTGCAGCAGGTAATCATTATCCTTTAGCCAATCTGGGAGGAGATGGTATGGAATAACACGCCAACGTCCTTCCCATACCTATTAACGGTACAAGTTTGCTTTAAACACAAACATCTCAGACTAAAAATAGGCCACATTTACATTACAATCATTTTACACACATACATCGGGATTCATTAAATACCGGTACACGGTATTTTTGAAAATAATTATGTGATCATTAATAATTATGTGAGTCCTAGAACAGTTGAGGATAAGGTCATTAGTCACCTTGTGTACAAACTCCTCCATCTTCTCCATGGCATGGTGTGCCTGCATGGGCAGTGTAACCACCCGCAATCCTTGTTCTTCATCCTCGTTCTCATCCTCATCAGGGAATGCTGATGCACCCTGCATCAGCAACAATGCTTTTAGTTAACGTTTAGCTTTTAGTAAAATTGAGTTATTCTAGCCCCACTCCATCTATTATATGTACACTCATTTTTAAAAGTTTGGGGTCTCAGCGAGGCTGGATTAATTTGGTAAAAAATACATTAAAGAAAAATACACTTTTTAATTAAAATAATTGTTTTCCATTTTGATATATTTTAAAATGCAGCTTATTCCAAGTTGATTTTACAGATTCTTTGATGAATAGAAATGTCAAAAGAACAATTTATTTTGAACAGAAAGATTTTGGAACTTTATAAATGTCTTTACTGTAACCTTATAAAAGTAGAATGAGCCTTTGCTGAATAAAATTATTAATTTCTATAAATAAAAATCTGACTGACCCCAAACACTAGTATATTTTCTTTTTCTCAAAACTCACTCTCGATTTCTCTGCTTCAGCTGGATGTGTCAGCAGCGGCCCAAGCTCGGTGAACTCTGCGTCCTCGTCATCAGAGGTGCACCGCTTGGCATCACCGTTGGAGCCGCGGTCACCATGGTGACACGTTGTCATGGGGAGACAAACCTAAAATCCCCAGAGTTTCTACCTTGTCCCACAGTTTACAATCTGGCCCTGATGATGACACATAAAATGTAGTAATTAATACATGCTGTTAACATTGTTGGCCATATAGAAAAGATTCATCACACATTTTATAATATTCCATCATTGGCATATCTAACTGTTTAATTAATAATTAATTGATTCACTTTAACTGTTGTCATAAATTAAATATTTGATATGCAAAAGCCCCTAAAAATCTATTCTAGGGCCCCCTTTCGCTAATTTGTGATACTGAGTGAATGAATATAAAGTAGATTAAAGAAATATAAATATATATATATTTCACTTGAATAGCAATCGTGAAATCTGTTACAACACGATAAGTTGTTTGTTTGCTCAGATCTGGTCAGGTTGGACTGGCTGATCTAGTTTTGCATGGTGTCAAAGGTTTACATCCTGTTAACTTAGCATGCTTACAGGCTAACTAAACAAGTGTTCGATCAACTATTAAAAAAACATTTACGAATCCTCACGTGGATCAATGTCCTGCTAAACGCGTTTGTTTCTCGGCTGTGTCTTATTATCCTACGTGTAACATCTGTTGTTTGACAGAACTGAATCGGTTTAGCCAAAGCGTACGACAACACTAGCCTGCATGCTAATGCACTTCCTTATGGTCGATTTGAACATTAAATACAAAAACATGGTTGCTTCCAGCACAGTTCGTAAATTAATATTACAAATTAAGGTTAGAGTTAATCATATACGAGATCAGTGTGCGTCCGGTAAATTACCTGGCAGGCTGTCAGAGCTGCTCGCCGTGTGCTCGCTTTTATGAAACCTGTAGAACGAGGGGGTTCAGTTCAGCAGCAAATTCTACAACAAATTACCGAATTAACACAGATTAAAACAGTCTAACATACCGTGTACTATATATAAGAACGCGAAGACTACGGAGGGACGTTCTGTCTCTCTGTCAGACAAGAGGAAGAACTCGTGCTTACGGAACCAGTTTGGCTCGCGGCTGCACGGTTGCCAGGTATTTTGAACAAAACCCTCCCAATTGGTACTCAAAATTCCAGGGTGTAAAATACACGTTTTTCTTGGCAACACTGCGACAGCTATCAGTGGATATGCGCTCATGTTGTGCAAACGGAAAAGCATTCAAATACTGCAATCTATATATGATAAGGCTCATCTTTTAGACGTGCACCTGAGATAAAACCTGAAGCCACCATAGAAGAGGAAATGGGATCCTCTGGTTGTCTAGGGCCATTTAGAAACAACAACAAAACAACAGCAATGGTACAATATATATATATATATATATATATATATATATATATATATATATATATATATATATATATATATATATATATATATATATATATATATATATAATTATTATTTTTTTTTTCTGAAGCCTACTTTTCCTTACAGAAAATGCGAGGCACGCGTTCTTTATGGAATGATTGTTGTGTCTTCTTCAAAATTTTTGTTTGAAAGTAAAAATAATTATTTAAGACTCAAAAATAAATAAATGGTTAACAAAATAATTTGCAGTCTGTATAAATCTTTGAAAATCTTTATTTTTCTTTGTGCACTTTAATACTTTTTATCGCAAAACCACAAATGTTGCTCTCTTTTCCGCCATCTTTTTTGCGGGTCTAAAACTTTTGTTTGCGAGTTAAGTGAGACTTAGGTCTCTGCAGAGCAAAAGTGGGCGTTTATGACTTTGTGGGTGTTTTCAAACTGCTGGGTGTTTCTAAATCTCTCAGTGGGCCATCTCTAGAGACTTAGGTCTCTGCAGAGCAAAAGTGGCATTTATCACTATGTGGGTGTTTTCTGCTGGGTGTTTATGAATCATGCAATCTAAATGATCCCCCTTACCCAACCCCACCCCTAAACCTAATGTCACTATTACATCAACTAATCAGGTATCATGGTGTAAAAACACCTTGTTCTTGTAACTCCCATTACTTTCCTGCAGAGACCTATACTTGGCATGTCTACCCATCTGGATGAAAGGCCTTTTATTCTATTGGTCACTTTCAATTGAAGTCACAAGTTGACCACGCCCACTCCATTTCATCAGAACCCCTGCCACTGACGCCAAAGTCTGACAGAAGAGAGAGCGAGGTTGTATCATGATGAGCAACAGGTCATAGATAACTAACTTGACATCTTGAATTCAGTGACAAGTGAACTAAATTTTTTATTTCCATCTAAATATGTAACATTAGCTAAGCCCGTTGTAGATTTGATTAGCCAACAGTATAGCTAGCTGCCAGAGCCCCAGGACAATATTTTCAGAGATATATTATTAAAGCTCCAGTGGAATTTTTTTTTTTACCATGAGTCATGACTACTATCTTACACAGTACACAACCTGTTGTTCGTCATGATACAACCTCGCTCACTCTTCTGTCAGACTGCATCGTCAGTGGCAGGAATTCCGAGACTTGGGTCTCTGCAGAGCAAAAGTGGGCGTTTATAACCATGTGGGTGTTTTCAAACTGCTGGGTGTTTCTAAATCATGCAATGTAAATATTCCCCCTTACCCAACCCCACCCTTAAACCTAACGTCACTATGACGTCAACCAATCAGGTATCATGGTGTAAAAACACCCTGATCTGGTAACTCCCATTACTTTCCTGCAGAGACCTATACTTGGGAATTCCGGGGGAAACAGAGTGGGCGTGGTCAACCTGCGACTTCAATTGAGAGTGACCAATAGAAAAAGGCCTTTCATCCAGGTGGGTATAGATCGCCCACTGAGAGACGGTTTAACTTGCAAGCAAAACTTTTCAACTCACAAACAAAAGTTTTAGACCCGCAAAAAAGACGGCAGAAAAGAGAGCAACATTTGTGGTTTTGTGATAAAAAGTGTAAAAATAAGGTTTTCATATACACACTGCTAATTATTTTGTAAGCAATTTCTTTATTTTTAAGTCTTAAGATTTTTTTTTTTTTTGCAATCTTTTATTTTTTAATTCCAATATAATTTGTTATATTTTCAAACACAGAATGATTTATTGAATAATAGAGACACAAAAATCATTCTATAGGTCTTCCGCCCAGAGCCTCTGCGTACACTCTACGATGACGTATTTTTACTTCATGCCTAACATAGCGGACCCTAGCGGATGCAGAAAGTATAACACAGGCTTTTGTGTCTTTGGTCGGTTTTGACTGCAGAGGATCTTAAAGGAAGACACCACCATTTTTATATATTCCACTATGTTCTTTCCACATCTTAGATGAGTTGATACGTACCTCTCCCGGCTGTAGCATGCGGCACCCATATGCTAGCATTTAGCTTAGCACCATTCATTGCTTAGGATCCAAACAAGGAGGAAATTAGAAGCTACCAAACACTTCCATGTTTTCCCTATTTAAATACGGTTACATGAGTAGTTGCACAAGTATGGTGACACAAAATAAATCGTGGTGATTTTCTAAGCGTATAAAAAAGGATAACTATAATGTATGGCAGAAGATCACTTCGCAGCACTTTGACCTCGTCGCAATAATATCATCACTCCTGAAATCTCATCAAGTTGGTTGTTGGTTGACAGAAGTAAGAGGGAGAGGGGGAATTCTCAGGAGTGGAACAGGCCATTAAACAGTTTTTCAAAATTTTTGTGTTCAGGATTTTTCGGTGGGGCTAAAATAATTTCTCGATGACGCACTAAGAATGGCCCCTCCCCTAATACCAATGACATCAAAGTACCACAAGAGCTCTAGAGAGCAGACGCCCCTTGCGTTACTTTGATGTCAAACACAGATTGGTCTGTGCAGCGCTGCTTCAAGTCTTCACATTTTTCTGTGGTTACAAACTCAGAACACATACATTATATTGCTTTACACGGACTTTGAGTGAAGAATACGAGGGTTAAGTCTACATTTAAAAACTATCAAATATAGTTTTTAAGTATATTCAAAGTATAACATTTACGTTGTTAAATGCTGCTCACAAGAAAAACTATATGTTATTAATGATTCCACTTTAAAAACGGCAATGTTTTGGCTGAAAATACGAGCCATTTTATTTGAAGCACGTTTCTAAACCTCTTACGGACATGCGTTGTGCGTAAATTCCTCGAACTGCAAAAAACTACAATGCCCAGAATAATGAAGAGGTAATTCTCCGTAGTATGATTGGCCGCAGGAATTGCCACTACCCACAACGTTGCGTTGATTGGCCTTTGCTTGGAATTTACAGCCACTCACGGAATTTTATTCGTCAATGTGAGGAAGGAGGGGCGTGATCACGACGGACGGCGGAGAGCCGCGCTGCGGGAGGAGCGAGCAGCGTGTTTCCGGTAAGAGCGACACAACAGTGCCACTGGAAACGTTCTGTAAGAACATTAAAGCAGACTTTAAAAGTATTTTTTTTCCATGTGATTCGACATCGACTTTATTACTAATTGTATCGTCAGGGAGTCGTCTATCGAGCGGCGCGGAACACACGCGGCAATGGAAACCGAGTTTCGGGAAATCGATGAGCTCGGGAACTGGAACGCCGTTTACCAGGTGAAGGACTGATTCTTCTTCATAATTGATAATGATGCTCTAAACATTCATAACGATCTTAAAGGTTTTCATTTGGAAATGTATTTTTTGGATGGGATGTTAATTTTTTTTGACCGCTCAGATTGGGCTGCTTCTTCCCAATTTCACAGAATAAACGATATAACAAGTTACATACCGATGACCTGAATTTGTCATTTGTTAGCAGGCACCAATATAGAGATGAGGGGGTGAGTTTATCTTTTATGAGAGGGAGTCTATTATTAGTTGGTTTGCCTCTTTTATCTACTTACCTGGCTCACTTGCGGTTTTTAATGACAGTGATGGACGAATGGCATCATAAACTGGATGCTGGTGGTCCCCATAACTGTCTGCCATGTAGTTAAATCCCCCAGCAAACCATTTGCCTCATATTTGTTTCACTTACAGTAAGAAGCATTGTCATCTCATAGACTTGTGTTTTACCGTAGGAGATTAGGCAGCAGTCCAGTGACCTACCATGCAAGATCGCCAAACTTCCAGAAAACAGAAGTCGTAATCGCTACAGAGATGTCAGTCCGTGTAAGTGTGCCGCTTCCCCTGTTCGACACAGCCAGTGACACCTAACGGAAGGGGCCTGTTATCAGCAGGCTGTTAAAGTCATTTCACGCTGAAGATGTCATGTCTTTTTTTTTTTTCTCTCCCTTTTTTAACTCTTCCGTCACAAAGACTTTAAAGAGCAACGCTGCTGTGGTTTCCTCTCTCTCTGAGTCTTTCTCTTTTTCCACAACAACCTGAAAAGGTCCTCGGCTCGCAAAACACCACATTAAATGAATTACTGTGTATTTTATCTGTTTCAATTGAGCGTTTTCATCAGGGGAATGTTTTTCTCTCTTGTGGGGAACTGAGAACAGGACCTGAAAAAAGAGTCGTTCCACCACTGAACTTGCAAAGCATCATGGGTGATGCGCCTCACAGCTTAATCGCTCTCTCTTTTCACAGTTGACCACAGCCGTATTCGTCTACAGATCGGCAGTAATGACTACATCAATGCCAGTCTGATCTCAGTGGATGAAGCTCAGAGAAACTACATACTAACTCAGGTGACATTCTGACACTTAAACCTCAGATTTGAATCTTATGAATGTTTCTTCTGAATCTGATGTTTAATCTGCATCTGCAAACCATCTGACACATTTGAAGATGATACGGATAGAATAAAGGAACTGATGAGTTCATAGGCGTAGTAATAGGAACACATATCCTGGGAAAAAATATTTTGTCTTTTTTTTTTTGTAGATTTTCTTTTAGAAATTTTTTTGAGGGCTTGGTGCAACTTTCTCATGTGATCTGTCTGTTCAGATCAATACATAAAAAAAAGGCAGATGAGCAGAATGAAAATGTGAAATCACTCTCTGACAGTAGGTGGTGCTTAAAAGAAAAGAGCTAATCTTATTGGTTGGTTAGTTTTCTTTCCAGTGCAATAGATAAAAGATAAGGACTTTTTTTTTTTTTTTAATTTTTTTGGCATGCAAATGTTTGTGTTGGTCTGACCAGATGCATTAGGAGCCATTTATTCAAATTATCATTTCACAACAAATATTTGTCTTATCTAGCCATTTATTTTCATTCCTTTCTGACTTCCAACCAGGTAAACATGGACAAAGGTAGACTTCTGCGATAGTGAAAGTTATTAATTTCACCAAATTTCACTGGGCACACAACAAAAGTTTTAATTGTTTGGCCACTATTAAAGTTAGGAAACAAAATTAAATGCTCTTTATTATTTCTGTTACATCAGCTCTCTCAGTCAATAAAAGTATATCAGACTAAATGTTGTTATAAAATAACAGATTTATTAAAAGTGCTTTACAGTTTAAAGGTGGACCATTGTACAAATTGTCATTTTAATTGTATTTAGTGCTAAATGATCTGGTAAAATATGAGTTCATATTTCTGGTTGATTTCAGGGATACAAAAGACAAAAGGTTTAGGAAACACTGACTTATACAGGATAATTGCTACACTAAAACAATGATATGTTAAACAAATAATGGGGAAACTCCCTGTTTCGAGACCGATCCTGGTTTTGACATTTATGTTGACATTTGTCTTACGCATCCATTGGTCGGCCAGCACCCCAGCCGACATCACACACTCATACACTATGGTGACGTTTCATTTGGACACTCGTGGAATCTAGCTGGGAGATTTTCCCTCACCTGTGTCTGGAGAGAATGATGGGAAATGTTGTGAAATCTTGAGTTGCGTCAGCATGACATGTTTCTGTATTGTACAGATGAATTTGCACACTGACGGCAGCAGACTCGTCTCAACCTGCCGGCCTTGTTCAGTCAGAGCACCGCCAGCTACAGCCACAAACACACAAAACACAAACACATTCTCACCCGCAGTCATGTACCTCACGCCTGCTCAATGTGTGATTTACTACGTAGACTATGAAAACATAAGGTCAGCAGAGCGCACCAGTTTCCAGTAAAATTAAAATACCAAGTTAATTTAATAGAATTTAATATTTATTTGACTAATTATATTTATATCGCAAATGTTTTAATAAAAATAAAAATACAAAATAACACTAACATTCAAAAGTTAGCGGTCAGTTTTTTTTGGGGGGGGTTGGGGGTTAAAAAGTAATACCTTATTCACCAAGGATATATTAAATTGATCAAAAGTTGACCGTAAAGTCAATTATAATGTTACAAAAGTTTTCTATTTCAAATTAATGTTCTTTTGAACACTGTATTCAAATAATCCTGATAAAAATATATGCTTTCCTCAAAAGTAAAGCAGCAGAACTGTCTAAAACATTTGATTAATAAGAAGAAATGTTTCTTGGGCACCATATCAGCATATTAGAATGATTTCTGAAGGGTCCTGTGACAATGAAGACCTAAGTAATGATGCTAAAATAGAAGACGGTGTATATAAAGAAATATTTCACAACCCTTCTATTTTTGATTACATAAATACAGCTTTGTTGAGCATAAGAGTCTCCTTTCAAAAACAATAAAAATCTTACTGAGCCCAAAGTTTTGAATGGCTGTGTATGGTGCTGCTTCAGTTCACACTACACAAATTAAAACATTTATTGTCTTGCAAACTGGGCTTAAAATCCTGTAGTGTGTACCTGGCTTAAATTATATAAACCCTGTTGCAGGACAATTCAATTTTATGCATGTGTTTAAATGTACTGTTAATATAATTTGCTTGTCTGATGGTTGTGTGTTTATTTAGGGTCCGTTACCAAACACCTGTGGTCATTTCTGGGAGATGGTGTGGGAGCAGCGCTGCCGAGGGGTTGTGATGCTGAATCGTGTTATAGAGAAAGGCTCGGTGAGACAAACACACTCTGTACCTGTATATGCAACATGGATCATACAGACTCACTTTGAATACCTGAGTGAAATGCTTCTAGCATACATCTTGAATGTGTACATGGGTTTTGTGTGAGAGGTTTGTGTTGTGTGGTTATAATGAAGAAGTGTGTGTGTGTGTGTATGTACAGATAAAGTGTGCTCAGTATTGGCCTCAGCGAGAGGAGAGGGAGGGTGTTTTTGAAGACACAAATTTCAGACTTACTCTGATCTCAGAGGATGTGAAATCATACTATACAGTACGACAGCTGGAGCTGGAAAATCTGTCGGTGAGACACTTGATCTTCCTCTCATCTCATCCAGTCGTGCTTTCACTTTCACTGTCAATATCTTTTTCTGATCATTCTGCTGTTTGCAACACTGAGATTTTATATCGTCACCAATTCTTGTTTTTCTGTGAAAAATGTTTCATGTTGTGTTCAGAGCTTCTGTAGCTGGACTGGTTGTTGACTTCACTCAATAGTCTCAGGATTTTAAAGATGCACTCGCTCAGTGTGATTAATGTTATGCATATGTGTTTAAAGACACAGGAAACACGGGAGATTCTTCAATTCCATTACACCACATGGCCAGATTTTGGTGTGCCAGAGTCGCCTGCATCTTTTCTCAACTTCCTGTTCAAAGTGCGTGAGTCGGGCTGTCTGAATCCAGAGCACGGCCCTGTTGTGGTCCACTGCAGCGCTGGTATCGGCCGCTCTGGAACGTTCTGCCTTGTAGACACCTGCCTTTTACTGGTGAGAGGACTGAGCATTTATATGTGATGTCAGATAAGCCAGACAAAAGTGCTTGTTAATATATAGTCTTTTCTTTAAATCAAGGAGCTTGTTCTAGAGCATATTAGTTTATATTAGTTTCAATAATCATGACATTTCCATTTTGTATCAGATCAAGGACTACTAGTCTGTTATACCGCTTTTTCTCTACAGCTATCAGACTGCTTAATCAGATTTTTTTTTTATCTATTTTTGTTTATTTATTGGTATTCTTATTTTATTAGCTATTTATTTTATACTTTTGAATTACACTGCCCTTAATGAGATGTGGATGTTTGAAACATAATATTGTTTTTTATAAAAAACATAAGACAAAAGGAAACTAATCTAATTAGTATATTTAGCAGATAAAAAAAAAATCATGATTATTCATACTGCATCACTCCTTTTATTTCATAAATAAAATATGGTCTACTGTTCAAAAGATTGGGGTCTTTAAAATAGAAATGAATACTTTTATTCATCAAAGATGCATTAATTTGATCAAAAATTACACATTTCTCAAAGGAATGCTGTCCTTTTGAACTTTGTATTCATCAAAGCATCCTGAAAAGTTTCACAACTTCAACTAAATATTTAAGAAGCACCATTGTTTCCAACATTCATGATAATAAGAAATGTGTTTTGAGCAGCAAATCAGCATATTAGAATAATTTCTGAAGGATCATGTGACACTAAAGAGTGGAGTAACAGCTGCTGAAAATTCAGCTTTGCATCCCAGGAATGCAAAACCCCAAACGTCTGAATGGTGATTATAAATGGTTTATAAGGGTTATAAACGTATTAATACATGATTGAGATGCCACAGTATATTTATCAGATTCATCTGTATCAAAGCACTAGTACTTTCGGCATCTCCGGTCCAGAAACCCACTGGAAATCTGGATTTCTCACGTCTACAGTCACTTTGATCAGCACCGGCAGATTTGGTGTTGCTTTTGTTTAGAACTCCTTTAAAAGATTCCAACCCACCCTCTCACATCCTCTAAACAGTGGTCATGTGTTCTCAGATGTCTCAGAGGAAAGATCCAACATCAGTACGCATACAGCAGGTTTTGCTGGAAATGCGACAATACCGCATGGGTCTGATCCAGACAGCCGACCAGCTGCGTTTCTCTTACCTCGCCGTCATAGAGGGTGCCAAGTACATAATGGGAGACACGTCTGTACAGGTAATAAGTGATGCTAAAATAACTAATGTACCAGCCAATTTTTGGATGCTTTGCTGAGGATCTTATATGATGTAGAGCTGAAAGGAATAAAGTGCTTATACCATTAAAACGTTTGGGGTCTGTGAGATTTTCAGCTCCGAGATAATGCTTCTGAAAAGCCTCTTAAAAAAATGCTCTCCAAGGCTGCATTTAATTGATCATAGTACAGTAAATCAGTAATATTATGAAATACATTTACCATATAAAAGAACTGCTTTGCATTTATTAAAATGAAAGTTACTTCTGTGATTTCAAGGCTGTCATAAAATACTCCTATCATGATAAATAGTGATAAATACTCATACTGCTAGTAGGTGGTATCAATCAGTGAAATGTTTGTGTTTGTGTGTGTAGGAGTCATGGAAGGAGTTATCAAATGAGGAGGATCTTCCCCCCGAATTCACTCCTCCTCCCAGACCACGGCCCCGAATAGACCCCCCAAATGGCAAAGGAGACCTGGTGAACTCTGACACCACACACTTCTTCAGTGAGATGATAAAAAACAACGCAGAAATCTGTGCAAACAGGTCAGACTCTCAATATCTCTCTCTTTCTAATAGTGGCCATCCAGCAGCCACATACAATTTTTTTTTTACTGTTGTTGTGTTTTTACAGTGCGCCCCAGACATTCACAGATGGGCAAGAGCTTCGCAGACGGGCAGTTGCAACCTGTGACCTCAGAGCGTCAGAGTTGATAAGTGAACCTGATGAACCAATTGTCGCAAGAGAAGCCCCTCCCAAACCTGCACGGTCTCCGCCCAGGTCTCCGCCCAAGACTCCCACGGAAGAGGTCGCTCCTGTTGCTGCCGATGGAGCGTGGAGCCCCCTGCTGACCAGTGTGTTTGTGTGCACGGTACTGGCTGTAGGTGCTTATGCCTGTTACCACACCTATTTCCACTGATGCCCTCTTTTCCCCATCCGTCTCTTTCTCTATTCCTCCATGTGCTGGCTATTGGTGGGAAAAGAAAAAGAGAGACACACACAGACATTCACACTTTCTCAGCTGGACCCGTCTCACTCTCTCCAAACGTCTTTGGGAAAGAGTTTCAAAGACTTTTCTTAGCCAAACTGCTGTTGTCTCCCTATATACACACACACTCTTACACACAATCTAATAAACATGTGTCCGTTTAAAACCTCAGGGCCTCACAATTCAGGTGTTGCTACCCAAACGTTAAAACGAAACGTTTTGAAAATCCAAAAGACTCTGTTAATGCTGCAGTAAGTAAGGGAAATTTGTGTGTGTGTGTGTTTATGTATCTCAATCGTATTTTTTTCTTTCTTAATTTTTAAGGCTCGGATAAGGCTGCACAGGAAGTGAGCTCTTCTTATACATGCTGAAAACACAAATCTGCTGTACATGATAGAAAACATCTTTTTTAATTTGTGTGTCCTGGAGTAAAGGGAGATCATGAGTAATCTGGGATGTCTGATACCATCAAGGCTACTGTCAAAGCAGAAAACATCCCAAAAGCTTTTCCCAGCCTCAGATTTTGTTTATACCCCAAAAGTGACACTGGCACTTCATCTGGGTGAGAAAAAAGGTCAAGTGACTGACGCATTGGCCTCTCGTTCATTCGTTTGTTTTCTTTGTCAAATCCATCGCCTTTCAAACTAAAGTTTCAGACCATTTAAAATGCTGGAGCTGGTGTCTTAACTTGGATGCCACATTCAGAACAATCCTCAGAATGCAATTCACTTAATGCCTGGAAATTAAGATAAAGCAAGTGAACCTGGCTGATTGAATGTAAAAACAAAAATGTGGCAAAGCCAGACCAGCAGATGACAGTATTGAGCAAAATGAGTTTTTTTTTAATTTGTATTACCCCTTTTAGGGCAATTTTATTTTACCTTTTTTCTAATGCAGTACAGATACATTCATCATTCTGGCCCTTTTCATGATGTGCATTGAGCGCAGAAGGTCAGACTAACCAAAAAAATAAAACAAAACACCAGCACTGAATGAATACAAAGAGAGAAACAACCAGTGACTGTCTTTGGGTTTTACTGTTTTATTATATTATTGTCATCATAGTAATTATTATCGAGAGATATTAATGACAGATGGGCATATACATTTCCTTTTAATCAGAACCCAGAACTTTTACTTTTAAACAATGTGTGAACAAGTCTAATGCAGTAATCTCAAAACAAATGAAGCCTCTTCTTTAAGTGTATTGAGGCCTGAAACGCTTTTAATTGTGACTTTGCTTTGTGTGGGGACTGTTTGCCTGCTGCTTGACCCGTCCAGAAGAGGTGGTTTTTCCTGTTTGAAGGGGTTCAGTCAGTGTTTCAGAGACTGAAGCAGTCGATGTTTGGTTTGAAGGTTCTGTTGTAACACAGTGCCACCATTCATCGCAGTGTCTCACCGGATCCGGTCCCATTGCTGGACCACAGAATGTAAAGTCTCTCTTCTTGCCAGCTTTATTTACACACACACATATATAGAGAAATGTATTTGTCTGTGTCCTTGTTTGTCGTCTTTCAGTTATTTTTGGACTGGTAAACATCAGTTTTCCTTGGCCTTTGTATGAGGCTTAAGAATTTATTTCCCCCTCCTAGCATCATCATCATGTTGTTGTTTTTTGTAAGAAAAGCATATGCTTTGTTCCAGTGGGATGTATTGACATTTGAAATTTTATTTTTTGGACAGAATATAGATCAGACGCTGTGGTAATAAACATATAAATCTCTGATTCTTCTGTTTTTGAGTTTGATCTTCACTCTTATTCTAGCATGTGATGAGAGAAGTTATTTTAAAAACTTTAATATGATTAAAAGCGGTCTGTGATTCTTAATGGTAAAGTTAATCTAAATCATAGATTACAGACTTGTGTAAAATTCAAGTTATGTATTATGAAGTTTGAGCTTGTTTCATGTGCAGTTTTTTCATCCTTTCTATTTAGTTCAAGCTCTCATTTGATACCACATTTAAAATATCACACTGATATTCAGGTCAGGATTACAGGCGGGGCCCCAGACAGCCAGGGACCTCCAAACCTCTGTCCCGAGACCAAAAGAAGAACCAGGTTCTCGGTGTTACAGTTTGAAATTACACTAAGGATCCCAGCTAGTATTTTCAGTTGTCTAATGTTAGCTCTCTGCAAAAAAAAAAACTTATGAAATATAATAGCAGTATAAATGTATTTTTCATATGCAAAGAAGGCGAGATGAACATTTAGAAATAATTGGCTAAATCTCTAAACATTACATTTTATTAAAAATTCCTTAAAATATTTATACTTGAATATTTTAAACGAAACTACATTTTGATGTTACTTTTTTTATGTTATATTTTTGTAATACATTTTTTCACTGAATTTTACAAGAAAACTTGTTTCAAACATTTTGTTCGTTTCGTGTTCCGCTGAATTACAACTGCAGTACTTCAAGTGAGCAGTAGGGGGCGCTCCGCGATCAGTAACTCACTTCTTGGCTTTAATTTCAATTGGGTTTTTTCCAAAAACAAACTAAAGCTTTTTTTTATTTTTTTTATGACTTGTCTGAACTCGTGTGATTGGAATCGAATATTCAAATAACCTTGATTGTTCAAACATGTGCTCCATTTAAAGAAACCCATCTTCATGCTAACATGTTCACAAAAAAGCAGCTAGAAATCCACAGGCCTTCTTAAACCACATCTGTCCGTCAGACGCTCATGACAGGAGTCTTCAGCTGTAATATTTTCTCTTGTGTGCGTGTATGTGAGTGTGTGTAAACACAGTCCAACTGATATCCAAGCATTTCCTATAGCACTAACTTGCCCAAATAGCAAAACCTCAGCTTCAAATCAATCATTTTGAGCACATTTGCACTCTTATGATCTCACACGGACTGTTGCTGTGATAAACAAGGGACTTTTTGAATGTTTTTGATTCCAATGCCATAAATATGCTTTCATCTGTACTTACTGTATGTACAGTACCCTATATGGAACACTTCAAAACCACTTTGTGCTAGTTTTAACTGGATTCAGTTTAATGCTCTAAATGACATTTTATCTGACACTACTGGTCTGAGGCGACTGGTTTGTGTCTCTGTCAACTGTTCTGAGAAGGTCCAAAATCAGTTTCATGTGCCTACACAGACTCTTAGATTGTATCAGAGGTGATGTATGTAACATCAGCCGAGCTGTTCATCCCATTTCCTGTGACAAAAACTATACGTAACGTATATATAGTATACTATGACGTAATCATAGTATGTCCTTCCCTCCTTCAACTGTTCACTTGTTCTGGTGTCACTCATTTTTCTCTCTCTGTCTTTGTCTTTCAGGGTGATTCAGCAGTTTGGAATCAAGTTACAGGCTACGGGGAGCAGTTATTAACCGTTTTTTATTTCCTTGTTGAAAAGAAATTCAGATTAGCTGGATTTGAGACTATAAATGTATTACTGAAAAAAAAAAAACATTTCGTCAAATCGTGTGCCATTCTTCTAACGCCCACACGTGAAAAAAAGTGCTGAAATGAAATGTCATTGTAAATCCTATGATAAGACTGATTCATCTTATGCTGAAACACACACACATGCTTACATTTCCTATGATCAGAATGATGCTGCAAATGAAGTATACACTCATAAGGACTGTATTTAAATGAATTTGGGTGTAAACCAACAGGAAACTATCATTTAAAGGACTGGACTGGATGAGAGGTGTCATCATAGGAATGAATGGTATTGTTCCAGAAAGCTCCGCAGATGCTAAAGACTGAAGTGTTTGTAAACTTGTCTGACAGTCTAACTCTGTCCATATGTGTGTAATCACACTGTAAGTGGGTTGAACTTACAGCAGAAGTGAGTGTGTTCTCAAGTATGCATTTGTGTGCACGCATGTAGTTCACACTAGTGAGGAATGAGTGTGTGTGTATGTGTGTGAGTGTGAGTCAGGGCACTCCCTAACACTCGTGGTACATTGACGTAAAAGACAAGACAGGACAGGCTGATCCAACTACTTGGGAAAAACACTGAGGTGGGCGGGGCTTAGTACAGGAAGTGCACTTAAAAAGACAGCGAACACGAAACTTCTGCTGGGGCTCGGGGTCACTTATGGGTTCAGGTATCAAGCAGCTGCTGCTTATTATTTCTGGCATTTAAGAATGCTGAAAACAAACACAACTTCTATGAAACTCTATTTGGTCAGTATATACAGAGTAAAATTATTACTTGGATAAGGGGGAGTTTTGGCATGTGCATGTGCATGGTGTGTGTGTTACAACATAAGTGAGAAATGGTATTGTTTGCTCCTTTACCTTTATCTCTCTTTCCTGTATGTACCTCCTTTTGTCCTTTCTCCTCCCATTTCCGTTGCTTCGGGAATATTTCCTGGGAGCAATAGGTTTAGGAAACTCCAGAAAGAAAAAAAAAAGTTACTCAGATGTTCTGACTCAGTCTTGTTCAATGTCAAACCACAGATGATTAAGCAAAACGGTCTTAGTCCATAGACCTTTAACACAGTAAACAATACAATTTGGAAAAACTAATAAACAAAACAACCACTGTTAGATGACAGTTAGGTAATTATTTTATTTGTATTTTAATGAAATTTCCGAGACAATAGTTTATTCTCAAACCAAGTGAGCATCAATAGAAGTATCAATAAAACATTTATGTGAAATTAAAAATGTACCGTTTTCCCGATTATGTCTGTGTGTGCTATGTATGTTTATGTTAATTAGAATAGCAATATGTTAGCTTAGCATCATGTTAGAATCAAACTCATTATAAATTAAGGATCCCCTTGATGCTATTTGTGTGGCCCACAAAGTAGCTGCCTATTTTAAGCATACTCTAAAATCACATGAGTGTGCTATGTATTTTTATGTCTGATAGAGCATCATGCCATTAGACATGCTAATATCAAGCTCAAATGTAAGCTGAGTCTTCTGTTATGGTATTTGTGTCACTGACTCTGTAGAGACTAACATGACATTTAAGATGTTACCTTAGGGGACATTCACATGAAAGCATTTTCTTCTTTGTGTGTTTAAAAACCCAAGACGCAGGGCAGTAGAATGAAAAAACCTAGAGTGTGCTCATGTTTATGAAGAAAACAAACAAAAAAAAATAAGTACAAAGGAACACACACACACACAAAAAACTACTTTGAATTTGAACACTGCACTTTTAAAACCCTGTGTCATGAGTGAGACACAGCAAAAGACGTAAATGCAACAGACACCTGTCTAGTGCTGGTTTATATTAAAAATATTATAATTAAAATGCAGCACGACAGAACACAAAAACAGGCTCTAGGAGGCTGTTCACAAAATGTGTTTTGCACTTAAACCATAAGAAGCAAAATCTAAAGACGCTTTTTGACTTGAATGCTCAGTATTTAGAATGATGTGTAATGCAGCAAAGTACACAACGCAATAGTGTCTTTTTGTCTGACCCTGTTGACCCAATGAGCATTTTGATATTCAATGGTCATTGTAAATTCTAGTATTGCATTAGTATCGCCCTTCTAATGGGCAATGAATAATTTTTAGATTTTAGAATGAGTTAAATCTCTTTTTCGGCTAATTCTATCTGTAAAAGAACCCCTGCCTAATAATTATGCATACCTGAGTATAAGGAGTTTTCCACTGCCAGCCTTCATGGACAATTACAGTTAGGTCCATATACAGGTGCTGGTCATATAATTAGAATATCATCAAAAAGTTGATTTATTTCACTAATTCCATTAAAAAAAGTTAAACTTGTATATTATATTCATTCATTACACACAGACTGATATATTTCAAATGTTTATTTCTTTTAATTTTGATGATTATAACTGACAACTAAAGAAAATCCTAAATTCAGTATCTCAGAAAACTAGAATATTACTTAAGACAATTACAAAGGAAGCATTTTTAGAAATCTTGGCCAACTGGAAAGTATGAACATGAAAAGTATGAGCATGTACAGCACTCAATACTTGGGGCTCCTTTTGCCTGAATTACAGAATACAATCATAAATTGATTTTTTATATATATTTTATTGAGAATTTTATGCAGGCAACGACTGCCTTAAGTCTGGAACACATGCACATCACCAAAGTCTGGGTTTCCTCCTTTGTGATGATTTGCCAGGTCTTTACTGCAGCTGACTTCAGTTGTTGATTGTCTGTGGATCTTTCTGCCTTTAGTTTTGTCTTCAGCAAGTGAAATGCATGGTCAGTTGGGTTGAGATCATGAGATTGACTTGGCCATTGCAGAATAATCCACTTTTTTATCTTCAAAAACTGCTGTGTTGCTTTTGCTGTATGAATTGGGTCATTGTCCATTTGCACTATGTAGCGCCGTCCTATCAACTTTGCTGCATTTGGCCGAATCTGGGCAGACAGTATATCTGTAAGGAAGGTTCAGAGGCGTGCAGATCCACAGAATCAAACAGGCAGTAATCAATCACAGGCGTCAGTAACGGAGACAATCCAGAAGAGCAAACTGTAACAGAGCGAGGGTCGAGGCAGGAAATAGTGAATAGAATCCAACAATATGGTCACGGTGCAGACAGCAGAGAAGCACACGATGTCAAACAGTCCAGAGTCATACAAAAGAGATAAAACTAACAGGAAGAAATACTCAGAAATGTAGCCAGGGCAATACAAAACTTTGCAATGGTTAAGAGTGCCGAAGCAGTTTAAATATAGGGGAGCTAAGGGGAAACACCTGTGTTAGCAATAAGTCCCAAGCATGGGGATTATAGAAAAGGAAGTCCATGAACGTTAGAACTCAGGAGAGGGTTCACTCCGGTGGCAATCAGCGAGAACCACAGAAGCCTGATTTGTGACAGAGCCACCTCCCTGCAAGGGGCTCCTGAAGCGAGGAGGTATTCAACGCCAAGGTCTTCCACGGGAGCAGGGAGCTGGTTTGTGAGGGTGAGGTCTATGGAATTCAGCTGTGAGTGAAGGATCCAAGATATCCTGTGCTTTGACCGAAGATCTTTCCTCGGGGTCATACTCCTCCCAGTCAATGAGGTATTGTAGTAACCTGCCCCGGCGTTGTGAGTCCAGGATTTTTGTACCTGGTATGCCTCGTTGCCGTCCACGGTGATGGGAGGGGAACTCTTGTGCATGGCCTCCTCCTGGTCCCTCTCTCCTCTCAGACCACCAGCGGGCTTAAGCAGAGAAACATGAAAAGTGGATGAAATACGATAATTAGGGGAGAGAGCCAAATAAGATACTGGTGTAATCTGTCTAATGATTTTGAATGGACCCACGTACCTGGGACTTAGTTTCCGGCATGGGAGTCGAAGGCAAAGATCCTTGGTGGAGTGCAAGACCCATTGTCCAGGGGTTTAAGCAGGGCTTAGCCTTCTGTGATGATCAGCTTGTTCCTTTATTCTGCGGATGGCATGTTGAAGATGCACAGGAGCAGTATTCCAAGTTTCCTCACTTCTTTGAAACCAGTCGTTAATGGCAGAGAGTTCTGAAGGTTCCACGGACGTTCCACGGACCACGGAAGCAGGGGTGGTTGGAATCAGAGTACACATTGAAATGGCATAAGTAATGTGGTTGGATGGTTTGCAGAGAGAATTCTTTGCGTATTCAGCCCATAGAAGGAAACGACTCTAGTCATTCTGATTGTGATGGAAGTAGGAACGCAAGAAGCATTTAAGTTCCTGGTTCAATCTCTCTACCTTTCCATTCTACTGATCGGAGATAAGACTAACGTTGATGTTGAGGTTTCTACAGAATGCAGACCACACCCGGGAAGTGAACTGAGGACCACGATCTGAGACAATGTCCTCAGGGAGACCATAAAAGCAGAGGACTTGTACCGTGAGTACCTCTGCTGTTTCAAAGGCTGTGGGGAGTTTACTTAAAGGTATTAGGTGACATGCCTTGGAGAAATTATAGATTAGCGTCAGAATGGTAGTGTAGTTCCTTGAGTTGGGGAGGTCCGTGACAAAGTCTATGGCTATGTGAGACCATGGTCATTGGGGAACTGGAAGTGGCTGAAGTAGGCCTTTTGTGCACTGGTGAGATGATTTGGAGATGTTACAAATGGTACACTGACAAGCAAAGGCAATGGTATCTGATTGGAGAGTGGACCACCAGAATTTGTTGGAAAAAAGCTGAATGTTGGCTGTTATAACTGGATGCCCAGTTATTGACCCATTACACACGTTGACGGATACTGAGCGGAACATAGGTGCATTCAAGAGGACATTCTGGTGGAGAGTTCTCACTGATCTGTGCCTCTGTGATTTCAGTCATGATATCCCACTGGATAGGAGCGAGAATGAGGTTAGAGGGAATTATGGGTTCATTGGATGGAGGAATCATAAATATTTGAACTGCCTAGAGAGAGCATCTGCCTTGACATTCTTTGAGCTTGGATAGTAGGTTAGTTTGAAATTGAAACGAGTGAAAAACAGAGACCATCTTGTCTGTCATTGGTTTAAGTCGTTTGGCTGATCTAAGGTACTCAAGGTTGCGGAGATCAGTTAGAATAACAAAGGGAAGTTTGGCTCTCTCCAACCATTGATGCCATTCTTCTAGGGCTGCCTTCATGGCTAGAGGTTCCCGAGCTCCCACATCATAATTTTGCTCTGCAGAGTTGAGTTTACCAGAATAGAAGGCACAATGGAAGAGTTTGAGAGGACTACCTTGTCGCTGAGAGAGTATGGCACCAATCCCGGTGTTCTCTAATTCTGGGTCTGGGTGAAGAATGGGTGCAGTGGTGAAACGTGCCTTCAGATGTTGGAATGGCATGGTAGCAGACAAAGACCAGAGCAGACAATGTCTGTTTCCTTTTATCATGGAGGTGAGAGGTGCTGCGATGGTGCTGAAGTCACGAACCGTCTGTAGAAATTAGCAAAGCCCAAGCAGCGTTGTAGAGGTGGATGGTCTAATAATTCCTTAGATAGTTCCTCCTCTATGTATGTCTTCATTGCTTAATATTCTGGTTGTGACAGAGGGAAAATTCTACCTCTTTCTCCTGGAATCATGTCGATGGCACAGTCACTGGGTCAGTGAGGAGGCAGTTTTGAGGCTTTGGTCTTACTGAAAGATTTGGTGAGGTCATTATGCTCAGCTGGTAATCCTGGCACTGTTGAGTTCGCTGTAGATTAGATTGTTCGTGAAGAAGGATGATATTGAGTGGTAAGTAGACCGTTATGTTGGCAGGAATCAGACCACTGAAGAATTTGTTTGGTCATCCATGAAATCCAAGGATTGTGTCTCTCTAGCCAGGGCAGACCCAAGATGATGGGATTCTTAGGAGATTCAATGATGAATAGACCAATGGTTTCAGTATGAAGAATTTCCCACAGCCCCTGAATCTATCAGTGCTACAGTATTAGTAAATCTTTCATTACATTTAAGGGTTACTGGAACTTCTAGGCAGTTTGTAGATTTGAGATTGGAACTTACCGAAGAGAAGCCCCGAGAGGTAGGATGAGTAGGGCTGGAAGCTCTCAGATGGGCGGACAAGCCACAGTAGAGGCAAAGATGAATGTGAATCCTCCTCTCTCTTTCTTCATCAGTGAGGTGAGTGAAACCAATCTGTATTGGTTCTGACTTGGCGGAAACTGTGATTGTTCGAGGGTGCACAGGAAGGTTGCGAGGGGCACTTCGTGCTCGCATCAGATTGTCAATGCGGATGGAGAGATGGCAAGGCAAGCTGTGTTAGTCCCTGTGGTAGAGCGATTAATTGCTCTCCAGGTTCCTCTCATTCTGCTGAATGCTTGAACACCTCACGGAAACGTTTCAGGAAGTAATCAAATGATCAATGGTCCAATCCAAAGCTTGTCCAGTCAATAGTGAGTACACAAATGAAATACGTATATCTTCTGTGGGATATAATTGAGGTTGGTGATTAAAAAACATGGAACATTGTAACAGAAATCCCTTACATTTCTCCGGTGAACCGTTGAATTTCCCGGGAAATGCCAGACCAGGGCTGGTAGATTAGAGAATGGGACTTGGAATTGTTTGAGACGGCCCAGCTGGTGGAATGTTTGGCTCAAGTGTTGTGATATGAAGGGCTTGTAGTGTCCTCACCATTTCCTCCGTGAGTGAGGTAAGTCGTTGCAACTGTTGTTGGTGAGACGCCAACATGGAGGCTTTTTTTTTTTTTGGCCATGTCAAATCAGGCCTCTGTATTTGTTCTTGTGAAGTCTTCTCTTGATAGACTTTGACAGTGACAGGCTGTTCTTCACTTTGCTGGATATTGTGAAAGGGCTTCATATTGTGAGAGGATCCAATACATATGTGTGTTTGCTTGTCTGTATCACTAGTTGATGCCTATGTGGAGAGTTCATTGCACAGACCATTCTGCATATGATGCATATGATGGGTGTTTAATAAAATTGTGTTTTCAATTTAATTTCTATAAGTCTGTAACATTCAGAAAGCTCTTTATTCCAAAGAAACTGCAACTTAGTCAGTGTATTCAGTAGGTCTAATGTATTGTGAGTTGATTCAGAGGCATACGGTACTACAAGTTTTACATACAATAATAATAAAACAGTGCATTGACATAAAAAAGTAAATTTATTTTTGGTATAAGTCATTTTAAAAGCAAGTACTTTTACTTAAGTTAAAATCTGCCTTTACAACATTAACTTGTAATAAAGTAATATTTGACCAGCAGTATCTGTACTTTCACTCAAGTAATAGAGTTGTGTACTTTGTTCACAATCATAAAGTTTTTGCCATTATGACTGGAGTAAACCAGCTAAACCATCTCTCTGGTTCCATTATTGCACTTGTTTATGCTTAAGTAAATGGAAAAAAAAAATCTGCTGTCCATTGTGTATTAAGGTCTATATGTTGGTCTATAAGGGCACCCCTCAACCGCAGCTTGTTTTTTTGAGGTTGGTTTCCTCGGCAACGAGTGCGTGCACTGTCATTTCCTGTTGCTGTGTACACTGTGTGCGCATGCACTCAATTATTGTACCTTTAAGCAGATCTGCAGAGTTTACATAAACAGCCAAGCTCGGTGCTTCCCCTTCTTTAAGACTAGCGCTTCCTTCCTCCTGCAAAGGTACACACGCGCGCGCACACATGCACAAGCTCAATGACGTGCATAAAAGCTCTCCATATAAATGCTGTACGGTGACCTGTTTAAAGTTGACATCTTCCACAACAAGTGTCCTATCGTTCACCACCTTTACATCACAGTCGTCATGGTGATGATTTATATGATTGACCCTGCGGGTTTCATGCACAGGACATAAAAGCACAAAACAGCATGTTTTCAGTAAAGTACTCTCTGTTTCTTCACATGATTAAAAAATGGCCTGCTGACATCTTGCAGAAATACAGAAGCAGTATAAATTATGAATTGTGTATGTATTTGTATATGCTGGATTCCAGCTAAGCTTATCCTCATTAGTATCTTTTAAATTTGGGGCAATTTAATGTCTTAACAGTTGCATTAGGAACAGAGCAAGAACTGCCAAGGGCCTCCAAAACCTTTTGCACGGTTAGATATGCCTTAATACCATACTTAGCACAAATAGTGCAAAATGACCACAGTGGCCCCTGAGGCCCCTCTGCAGATTTAGAAAATGTGCCCCCTGACTTAAATGATTAGTTTTCTAATGTTAGCTTACACAAAACATGTATTTCCTATAAATGCATTATGGCCTTATGGGACCATGATCCTGCCCTGTTCATGCATCAGCAACCTGGTCTTGTGTTTTGGGCAACAAAAATGGTTCTTGGGTCACTTTTGTCTGGGTGTTTTTTAGACCACATCTTTTATTTTGTATTTGAGAGTCTGTTTGTTGCCACTGTTACAATTTCCATTCTGTTGTTTATCATGACTTGCATGACTAAACTTCTTTGAAAAGATGTGACTAAACAGATATTCACTCAGGTGCAGTACAGACCATGACAGAGATCCCACAAATGTCCAACATAAAACCATCTTGTGTTCTGTGGTTTCCTCCTTCTGTGTAGGAGGAATAGAGGGATCTTTCCCAGATTGCATCAGGGTCGTCTGTGAGCCAAAATTAAAAAGTTCATTAAAAGTTCAGACGGAAATGAGCTGATTTTAATTAACGTTTCTGTTCATTTGTCTCTTTGGTGTTTACTTGACTGTGGAGCTTCGATATCAACTAAAATGCCACATAACTGCTGAACTGTCTTAAACTCAGCGAGAAGGTGACTAAAGTACAGATCAAGCATCCGGAAATAAAATTAAAGATAATTTTAGGATCTTTAATCTTTTTCTTTCACACTGGCCCATGATAAGTCACCCTGCTTTAAATGACTGTACACAAATAATGTAATATTATTGCTGTTTATGCACAGCAAGTTGGTTTTTTTGTGCAATAGAGTCCTGACTACTTTGAAGAATATTCTTCTTGCTAATTTCTGAGTCATGTGTCTGGCTGTAAAGGGTGTGTCTGGAGTTTCAGGAGTGCTCAGTAGGGCAGAGACCAGTGTGTTTGTTGTATTAGTCTAGTGAGCTTTGTTGTATTAGTCTTTCCTCCTTTCAGACAAAGGGAGATTAAATATAAGTAATCACAGGGGTTTTTATGCTCGAATTTTAAACTGCTGCATTTCTTCACAACACGCTGTATCATAATAACACAATACTGCGTAGCTCTGCAGGAAGTTTTCGAGTATACTCAGGGTCAGAGACAGAGATAACCCAAAGTCAAGGCCTGACACTACGTGTGTAATCATTTCTATGAGTTTTTAAAGTTCAAATGCATAAATGGTATTGTAAAGAGGGAGGGCTCTTCATTATTCAAGAGCTTAACAAGCCAATATGTTACCAATTTTGTCCTCAGTGGCCTTTATCCAAAGTTTAATCAAATATTTGTGAAGTCTCTCATTACTGATCAACATATCAACAATAGCTTTGTAATTGAATAGCCTAAATGTCATTTTATTCACAATGAAAAGATGTATGCGGATTCAAATGCATTTTTAAAATATGATTATTTAAATAAAATCAAATAGATAAAAATTGTTCATATCCTTGCTTGTTAGCTCACTTATCTTAAAACTGTATGAACGGACAGTTTGTATACGATCCATAAATCTTACATTTAAGTCAATATATATAAATGTTTAAATATGTTTTTAAAGCTTCTTTATTTCGACAAATAGATTTATATATATATATATATATATATATATATATATATATATATATATATATATATATATATATATATATATATATATTTGTCGAAATAAATAAGCTTTAAAAACATATTTAAACATTTTCTGAAATGGTGTGTGGTGTTTACATTTCCAAAAACTTCTTGCAGTGCCAAATTGTTGCTATGCGGTTGCTAAACCCACTTCCAAGTCTCTATGGTATTCTGGTCATGAAATATTGTTCGTATCTGTCCTTCAATATGTGATTTTCCCAGTTATTTTATCGTCTAGGTGAAAACTGTAAGTTCCCTTTGAAAAGTTAAAGCACGCCTCACTTCAACAATCTGCAAAGTTTTATTCATAAGCATTGTATGTTAGTTAGACTTACTGCCTCAAGTATGAGCAAAAATAATAGTAAACATGACCCTTGCTAATATAACAGCTTCAAGGAGGTGCACTGGTCAATAAATGCACATAACTTTTCTCACATTACCAAGAGCTTTTGTCAGTTACATTCTGACTTGCATGTTTTTTTTTCCCTCTCCTCTTGCTTTCTGTGTTTTTGTGTTGTCTTGTTCACATTATCTCTGCAGGAAGGAAGAGATCCAATTTAGTGATGTGGGTTGAGTGCCACGGTTTGCTTGTGAGACAGTTTAGATTCCATCACGTGAGTTTAAGAGGGGTTATTCATACGTATGTGCACACACACAGCCAATATCAGTACCTTCTGAACCTGACTGTGGCCTATTTGGAGCCGCCCGCACTGATTGCCTATCTCAAGCTTAGAGGTGAAGAGAGCAGATGCAGCTTTCACGCTGGAGAGACGGCAGATGGAAATAAGCATTTGTGATGAAGATACAGTGACATCATGATTGCAAGGAACCGATCTCATCAAAAACACTGCATAGTGTGGGGCTTTTGGGACTACAGAAAGTCTGAGGCCTGAAAAAAATAAATCAAACACATGATGGTATAAAGAATGCTTTATGTTATTTAGTCTCAAACTATTTCAAATCAAAATGTGCAAAACTCGAACATATTGCTAATTAAGGCAAATATCTCTATAATTATTGCTATTGTTTAGTATTAAGTCCTCTGTCATGAACATGAATCATACCTCAAATCATGTTACCTAGAGGAGTGCTATGACTTTTCTAAGAGACCAGATTTACGGTATTCACTGGGTGGACAATCCATTTATTGAATGAAAAATAGAGTAAAAAAGCCAGTAATATTTTTCTATATCGTAACAATTTAAAACAAATGTTTTGTATTTTAATTTATTTTCAAATGTAATTTATTCCTTCGATGACAAAGCTGAATTTTCCGCATCATTACTTCAGTCTTCAGTTTCACATGATCCTTCAGAAATCAGAAATCTTAATATACTGATTTGGTGCTCAAGAAAAACTTACTATTATTATCAGTTGAAAACAGTTTTTTGGGTGAATAGAAAGTTTAAAAGAACAACTTTTCTAGCAATGTACTTTCTGACCCCAATTTTTGGAATGGTAGTGTTTATTGAAGAAGACACCCAAGTTATATCTAGGGACCAGGACATCACACAGATTTATAGGTGGGTTGTTTCGACTAAACAAACACCATATAACAATGCACCGAAACCCACCCACAGCACCCTGTAATCTTGGCGGTGGGTTTTGTGTTGGCAAATATCACTCACTCAGAAAAACTGTGAACATTTTGTTTCATTTGCTGCCGATTTCTATTTTTGCAATGTTATTCTTTGAATAAAGAAAACAGAACTATAACTAGTCATTTGTGCACTCATTATATATATAACTAGACACACTCATACATTTACACGTGACTGTGGGATGGTTTTCCTGCTTGTGATTGATTGATATTTATGAATCACTTCAGTTTTTCCATTTTTAAACATCCAAAAAGATACCAAAAGAGTGACAACTATGCATGATGAAAATTAGAATTTTGGATTAGATTAGATTAGAACATGACATGAGGAAGATTAGAATTTTGGGCTAAACTATACTTCTAATTGTTAACAAATGCTACTCAATAGCGTTGGCATGGTTATATATACATCTAATTCAGATATTAGTGTTCAGTACTAGTTTTATGGCATGTTAAAGATGATTACAGTGGGTAATTATGACACCTGAACTTGTGGCTATAGTGATGGTCAAAGTGGCCTGATCAGTGTTCTGTTCTATTCTGTTATTTTGCAACAACAGGAAGGCTGTCAATTACTCAACCCCGTCCTGCATGATGCGAGCGGTACGGCCCAACGTCGTGGCGGTCGTCGTGAGCCACTGCGCAAGCGTCAGAAAGCAGAATAGCAGAAGTGCAACAGTGTCGAAATCTGGGCCAGTGTCCTGCTGGGTCATGGCTCCACCTCTTACGGCCATTGTGGACGCCTGAGTTCCCGGCAGCCGTGCCGCAAGGACCACCGGATGTTCACCGCCAGCGTCATCCACTCGAGCCCAAGAAAAAGAAGAATGGTGATATAAAAAAGTCAAGAAACAGGGAAGTGGTGGATGAATGAAAGGTTTTGCCATTGGTACATCGCAGCACTTTCAATCTGCTGAGCTCATCCCCTCCAGAAAACTTACTTTGCTACTCCAAACAATAGACCGCAATGATTCTATATAGTCACCTTGTATTTCTTCTTTTCATAAACACTTTGGAGGTGTAAATGGTATGATTGGAGTCTGAATAAGCCTCATTTGAATGCAGGTTTGAGTCGCATAGGCCACATCTCAGTCCTGTTTCCACTCTCTTCCTGTTGCTTCTGCACAATAGTGTAAAAATAAGATAAAATAATAAAAGATTTAAACTCTCTCATCCACAGTCTATTCCAGTATCTTGCTGTTTACCCGATGTCTTTTGACAATTTTTCATTTAAAAATAAATCCTTTTCTAGTTTCACTTATTACATGCTAAGCAACACCATCTTAACAGAAGTTGTTAACCACTTGTGATGGTGTCAGAAACTCATTGATTATTAATGCGTCTGCCAGGGATTGTTCACCTTTGATATTTTGGCCTTGTTTACCTTTGATATGTCGGCCTTGTTGGTCGCAACAATGGTTTTGTTAATATTTAACCATCGCATTTTTATATTGGGACAGTATCAGCTGGCTTTTCATGGGTGGAGAACTTTCTTTAGAGGCCTGAGACGTTTGTTTTACAATGAGGACTAACTGAGAGAAATTCTTTTCTTTTAAAATGTGTTTTCAAGGAAAAGGTCATTTAAGGGAAGTGAGAGGACAACCACACGCTAAAAATATGCAGAGGAAGCTTGAATGTGTTTTTTGATTTAATAGAAAACATTTGCTTTGGGGATGATTAGGATTTCATGTCCAAACTGTACAGCGATTTTAAAGAAGCAGAAATGAACCAATACACAATAGCTGAAGGCCATATGAGCAGTCTTTAATAGTTTCTAGTTAAGATGAGGGTTTGACAATCCAGTGTAGGCTGGATCATATTAATTTCAGCAGGTGCTCCGGCGTCGTGACGCAGCTATTCGTTTAGTGACACACGTAACACTATTGACGGTAAATCCTGCCTGGAAGCGGGCGGGGCATTGCTCTCTAGTAAAAGGGGAAAAGAAACTTGTAATCCTGACGTTGGAAATTCCTGTGTTAGCAATCAATGGTCCTCAGGAGACATGGGACACAAAGAAAATAAACAAAGCGAGCTGGAACCGAAGCCGCGCGTCTCAATAGAGCTGCCAGGTCAGAACAAGCGTAAAATAAGCGGCTTGCTAACGGAAGTAAGCGAAAATAAACACTTTTTCCTCCGCAGAATAAGTAAAATAAGCGACTTGCATCACCAAAGCTAGCGAAAACATACAACCCCTTTGTTCTGAACACAAAATAAGCGTAAAATAACCAAACTTGCCTCAAGCCAAGGTGATCGAAAATACGCAACACGCTTTTTATTTTTTCTGCACATAGCTAAGTCTTGTGAAAACATCTTAAACTACTTTAATTACTATAAGCAATTAATTATTCACGAAAACCGCAGTTTTGCAGACTGCTTATTAAAGCAAATCGATGTTGTCTTCACTACTACAATAAATAGGAGACTTCCAAAGTCTGCATTTTATTTTTTATGAGGGTCACTTGCCATAAAAAGTAAAGTACAATCAATGTTCATGAGTCGTTTCTTTATGATGACATAAAGTCTATGATATGCAGCCTACATGAATCATTGTCATAGACACTGAATGATGAAACTTTAGCTTACTTCAAATATAGATAAATTGGGTGGAAGTAGCCTATGTTTTCATTTATGACAGCAGGGAGATATCACTGAGATCAGTGTTGGAATTGTGTCAAAGCTCTTGGGGGGTGGGGGTCATCCTAATAAAGCAAACCTCAAGAAAAATAAATAAGGTACTCAGAGATCTCATTCAACCAATTCAAATGGTGTATGTTTTTGTTAGCTCTTGGTTTCTTAAACGTATTCAGATGTACATGGTTGTTTTAGACTAAAACAATTGTATTACAGAGAGTATTTAAGGCAGTTGAACGTTACACACACAAGCACACTTGCATGCACAGATGGAGAAGGAAGTTGGAAGTGTTGAGCAACTAAGATCCTCCTGCACTATAGGACGACGTTGTGAAATACACTCTTCAAAACAACACCCTTTTCCTCCTTTACTGATCGGTTTCTCACTGTTCTACAGGTTCCCTTTCAAAACATCAAACGAAATGTCAAACTAAACTTCTTAAGAAATCGCTGAGTGTGGTGCAATCATCATGCTGGCAATTAATTATAAAAGACAACCAGGTAAATCACACATAATAATAAGTATACAATAACAATATACAGTACTGTACTGAATGAAAGTTGTTTAGCAGACTTTCTTTGAAACTGATGTTTGTGGGTTTAGTGATTTTTGTATCAGCTGTGTTTGTGGTGTGAGAAATGAACACATACCATACCACAGTCTTCCTCACACAGAGGAGGAAGATTTATTCGATAAGTTAAGCTGCTCTTGATCAAATTATCCAGTAATACATTAATTCACCCCCCCCCCATTCTCCCACCTTCTTTTGTGATGGTGATGAACTGTTCCTGGTCTACCTGTTACTCTCCTGACTGACAGGTCATTCAACCTGTCCCTCAGGTTTCATTTCCTCCCGCAGGACTCAAGCAGGAGCGGTCACACTTCAACAGCTGAAAGTTACCCTGTTACCAGTGATGAAACACCAACCATGCATTTCTCACCAAACAGATTTAATGGGTACTCTGGTGTGGAAAAATGTAATATCCAGATTTCTGTCATGATTTGACTTTGATCTAGAATTTGTTTGGGGTATATTTTTAAATATATTTCACACACGCACGCACACACACACACACACACACACACACACACACACACACACACACACACACACACACACACACATATATATATATATATATATATATATATATATATATATATATATATATATATTGTATTATATAAATTGGCCTTCCTGGTGTGTTATATTTACTTTATCCCAGATATATTTACATAATTTCATCTGTGGTTTAGACACACCTTAAGAGAAACTTTTTCAATTAAAAAAGCATTTGAGTCTTGGCTTTAGAGCATATGAGCTTATATATTGATTAAACGCACCTCATATTGATCATTCATCATTTTCCTTATCTAAATCCAAATTTTCACTCAAATCACACAACATCAACGCTTGCACGCCCGTATTTCATGCTCATGTTTACTATTTGGTTTATTTCACCCTGACATGATTTCTGTTGAGCAAACTATGTGTTTGCACATTTTGGGACAACTAGAGAGTTCAGTGCTTATCTAGCCTTGAACTAGAGTATTTAACGGACCGCTGAACTCTTTGGATTGTGGACCCTGCCTGTGTATTTAAGATAACTGTACCTCTGTACCATGGTGACTCATGAACACAGATTTCAAAAGATCTCCAAAATTCCTGTCACGAAACAGGAGATTTTCATCAAATAACTATAAATGATTAATATGTCTTCAAGTGTATGCATAGGCACAGTTTCACACGTATATGCCCTGACGTTTAAAAAAAAGAGCCTGCTAAAGTGAAACCAGGAGTATTTACTGCATAATGGAAACTGAATCTCAGCAGCTGTGGGTGAATGGGTGGGTGTGTGCTAATGTTTTTGAAAGCAGTAATAAAATGTGGTCAGACACACAGGATTTCAGTACAGTAAAAATCATTTAATTCAATAAAATAGTATATAGCAGTAGACCAGTTGTACCGTTATCATTTTTGTAAGACTACTTTACTGCGTTTCCAATACTGTTACAATGAGTTGCATCATACCTCTGCAGTACAACTCTTCCCATGACAACCACTGCCCCAGATATGGCGAGAGGAATTTAAATAACAGAATATTAAACAGTAGATATCTCACTTTAAAACCCGTACAAAAATACTTTACAGACGAAATACGTGACAGGGTTTCCAGATTACCAGAGTTATACCGAGCACACGGTGGCATATTGCGCAATCCAGGCGCACAGTTCACTTTCATGTTTCTTTCTCGGTTGTAAACGCATTGAACGAGCGATCGCCCGTTTCTGAATGAATCACAGAAAACTTTTGCTGTAAATTCTGCACTCTTTAAAGTCACTGACAGTCATTGAGCACCGCAGGAGAGCGTCAGCACTGGCCGGTGGCGGAGAGCAGGTTCCGCAGCGTTGCCAGCTCGCGCGACAGCTGCTCCACGCGCTTCTGTAACCGGTCGTTCTCGGCCGCGAGCTCGAGCACCTTGTGTTGCGTCTCCATGTTGCGCATTTTGGCTTTGTCTCTGCTTTTGCGAACGGCGAGATTGTTCCTCTCGCGCCGCTGTCTGTACTCTTCGCTGTCCTTCTCCAGCCTCTTCTTCCCTTTGCCGCCAGAGGCCATTTTGCCGCCAGACTGAGGAGATCTCCCCTTACCTGTCGGCGCAGGTGTACCTGGCGGGCTAGAGCAGGAGGAGGACGCGGTGGAAATGTTACCCAGGCTGCCGCTAGGAGCGTTCTGGTACTGCAGATACGAGCGCATGTCAAAGCCCGCGGAACCATCCATTGGCGGTTCTTCGTGTCGCCAGTTAGTTTTGGCAAAACTGCCCAGAAAGTCCGGGCTGAACACGGCGTCTACGCGCGTCTCCTGGAGCTCCGGATACGCCAGCTGGTTCGAGTCCCGCTCTGTCAGCGAGATGTAGTTCTTGTAGTTCTGTAACGCTGCTCTCTTGCTCTTGTTTTCCTCGGAGAGAAACTCGCTGTAGATTCCCAGTGCGCGGTGCCGGGCTTCGTCTTGACTGGCCAGATGGTGGGGCGAGTCCAAATAGATGCTGAAGTCGATGGCTTTCTCGTGCTCAGAAATATCATGAAGCTTCGTCATGGAGCCGTTAGTAGGCTGCTTGCAAATGCCGTCGCTGACCGGACTGCTGCTGGCGTTAGTGCTGTGGTAAGCGAGGTAGTCCCCCTCGTAAAAACCGGCCACTTCCATGGATCTTAACACCCGCCGGATTGCGGCAGGACAGAGATCAGGGTTTCGCCTTCCCCTGATAATCTCGCAAGTGTCACCGACGGTAGCGTAAAACTTCACGCTTAAATTCGAGTGTCTTCTGTCAGAAGTAACTGGATGACTTTTGTCTAGTTATGTAGGTGATAGGTTGCCTGCCCAGCGCTCGCTGGAGAGATCGAGTAAGTTCCCATGCCCCGGAATGGGGTGTTTATAGACGTTCTAAAGGGGGCGGCGATTCTCTGTGACGCGTTTTTCTGGTTTTAACCGCAGACACTCGACTCAAAACAGGTCCTTGATCACACGAGTGAAGAACAATAGAAAATAAACACGTCATAAACAAATATGCAAATATTTTTTTCACATACAAGGAATCTGTCTCAGAGAAGCTTGCAGTACAAGGAGTAAAAAACCCATTATATATATATATATGTGTGTGTGTGTGTGTGTGTGTATACTTATATACAAATAAAACGTACACAATAGACATAAATTATATAATAAGTTGAAGTAATTGCACATTCTATCATTATCCCTTATTTAAAAGTTATGATAGGCCTAAATTAATCTGTATTTATTTATTCGTTCATTTATGTGCTCTACATAACTCTACATACATGATTCAATATAACCTTTTAAGTAAACTAAGTACATCTATGTAGGAAAGCATGTTTATCGGGGAGTGGTCAGTTATACACTGTTGCCATGGGCAGTGGTCATTATGCAACAATATGTGACCAGTTGACCAGTCAAAGTAAAGTCTTCTGGAGAGCTGTAAAGTAACTAAGCAATAGGGCACTAGAGCATGTGCTATATTGTTAATATAGTCAATTGTGACTAGCTGTGAGTATTCACAATATAGCACAACCTCAAGCTCGAGCTTTTTGTTTATTTATTTTATTTATTTTTTATTTTTAACACATAATAAAACTATTAGTAATTTTTAAATATTAAAACCGTTTCTTAAGCAAATTCATTTAATGTCATTCTTAAAGTTGAATATATAGTCCCTAATATAACACGTCACAAATAAGATTTTCTATATGGACTAGAGTGAACATGTCAAAGTTGTTACTATATCACTGAATGTAATATGTCTTGGAATGCTGTATTGACCAATCAGTTGCTAGGATTGGAAGTGTCCATTTCATTTAAAGGTGAAATGAAAAATGCTGTGTTTTTTTTTACTTATATTGGCTACAGGCCTGTCATTCTGCAATTTGATCCAAACTTTATATTCACACATTAAAGTTAGTTAATCAGGTTTATTCACATTACTCATTAATACCATTGTCTAATCCTCAGCACCCTCAGTAGTAGGCTAATTTCAATTTCAATTTAATTATCATAGTCATGTTCCAGAGGCAGCAGGCGTTGGCTGCTGCAATAAACATATGTGGTTAGTCTGCCATCTGGTGGGTAAAAGAAGGATTGCACAACAAAGCTGCTTAACTGAATTCCATCATTGTCCTCTAGAAACAGACTGCCTCAATACTCTCACTCAACATTTCCTTTTCTTATTCAGTTCCTGAACATCCCCATCATAGTGCAATGTCTTGCAAGAAACGACTCATTAAGCTGTCAGCACGTAGTGAAATTCTATACATTTCACGTTAATTTTATCTTAAATATTGTGTACTATATTATTATTATTTTGTGTAATTTATCATTACATCGTATTTTATTTAAGACATTTATTGTCTACACATTCAGTTATTTTTTATAGAGCACATGCGACGAAAATCCTACATCAAATCATATTAAATGTCTGTTTTGTGTTTTTAGACTGTCCTCTGTCAGAAATCTTGACCTTCTTGACTGTAAAATCATACATGAATGCCAAGTTGTAATTTTGACACAATCTACAGAACTGATATTCATTTAACACTATTTTAAATTATGAACTAAATGAAGTAGATTTACTGCCTTAGTTTGAGTTTCACGGAAGAGTGTGACATGGATTGTTTGGACCAAAATAAGAGAGAATAAATTATGACAGTTTTTTTTTTTTGAAGACATATTTTCATTTGAATTTTGATTTGAAAATACATGTTATTTGTTCCGTAGATATTGTATTTCGCATCTATAAGGTATAAGTGACATGAGAAAAAAAAATAGAAAAATGCCACAATCAATACAAACCAGAGTTTTACGTCGATTTGTTGCATCCGGGTGGGGCCAACACATTCTTGCTTTCTGATTGATCGGCCTGTTTGTTATGGAAATGTGTTCTAATTGCTGATTGGATGAATGCTGTAAAAGGACGAACGCAATTGGTGGAGGGAAGAACGCGGAAAAGGTGTGACAGGCGTGGAGTTCAGGATGCGGAATTAAAACATCCGCTGTGCTCGAACCGGACTGAATATGGCGAGCACCGAGAGCAAAAGTGGGTCCTCGGAAAACTTTCACACATCCGAACCAAGAGGATCGGACCAGCCCGGCGCGAGATGGGGTCCACAGCATGCAGGTGCTCGAGAGCTTGCGGAGTTATATTCGCCAGGTGAGATTTTATACCGGTTTTTTTACGTTTCCCGTCGGCGCCGGTATCCACCCGCCTCTGCCCACACCGGGGACTGAACGGACTGCCAGCCACTGACAGCCCCGACCAGCACGGTCACGGAGCCGTAACATTCACCCTGTAATCTAGAGCAGTCTTTTGAAAGTATAACGATACATATTCAGTCTGAGGTCTCTGCGGGGGTAAACACGACGCAGTTATTACTGTAGCATGTAAGGAAGGATGGATAGTTATGTTTATGTGGCAACGAGTTTGAAAGCGCTCTCGGCAGATTTGACCAAAATAGGTTATTAATCATGCCTTTCATCTATCTCTTATAGTCCCAAGGGACGCAATTTTGTGCCATAAATAGTTCTGGTACATGCAGCTGTCTCATACTGACATGAGATATGAAAGGCATTTCAAAATATAACATTAAAATGACTTACAAACTAGAAGAAATAGTCTTTTTCTACATGCTGCTGTACTTGAAATAATACTGTTTACTGCATATAGCTGGTTTGTCAAGTGTTTTGTCTGATTTGCAAAGCATGAACATTACAGTCAAAGGGATAGTTCACCCAAAAACAAAAATAAAATCTATAGTTTACTCACCCTCCACTTGTTCCGAACCTGTGTGAGTTTCTTCTTCTTTTGCGCTCAACAGAAGAAAGAAACCCATACAGGTTTGAAACAACTTATTTACTACAATTTTTGGGTGAACCATTCCTTTAATGTAAACAAAACAAGTAAAGTTAATTTTAAAGGCGCATTCAAATTAGCAAACTGTATATTGTTCGTTGTCAATACTACAGTAATATATGAACCACAGCTAACACAGAAGTCACTTTTAAACAAATTAGCTTTCTGTTGGTCAGCGCAGTGAATTTGTGACCAGCTTGAACCCATTGCGAAATATGCATGGGGACATCTCTCATCTACACACAACACATCCAGTCATGTGGATTCCTTTTGAAACCAAAATGTGATGTTTAATGTGACTGCACTATAACAGTATTGTCATACCACACACAAACACACAACACAAAGATAACAAACATCCTCTATGTGAAGCAGCAGCAGTTAGTAAACAAACGTAATGCATCCAAGCCAATAGGAATCAGTATAAAGTCCAAAACTGGCAAAATTGAATACTGTATAAGATACATTTATATGTAAACAAAACTATATGAGAGCACTTATAAGGACATGTCAGGTTGACTCTGTTTTTATCTTAATAGGAATGGCTGATGACACTGTTAAAAGAACAATAATAACAACAAATAATGTATTTTATAGTATTAGCACAACAGGTTCACACAAAACCAATCTGATTTACTGCGGGAGAAGGAACTCCATCAGTACCAGCAGGGAACAGTGGACAAATGATTTCTGTGAACACAAGGACAGAACAGGAGCGGAAACAAAATGTCACAGTGAGATCAGTGTGAGGGTGTGGTAACTGTGACGAGTTTGAGTTTGTTGGAATTGGTGTGGGTGGGGTGTTGCTGTTCAGTATCAAATGAAGCAGGACCGATGTGGGTTTGTGGGTAGAATTAAATTCAGTGCTTCTCTAACTTCACATCAGCGTCCTCTTTTAGTCTTGTCCTGTTTACAGTCACTATGGTGATTCAGGGGTCAGGGTGTTTTCTGACTCTCAGTATTTCGGTATCAGATTAACTCTGAATGAATCAGACACCTTGGAACAAAGATTGTGTCAGCTGTGGTAAATATTGTTCTTTGGTCACTTCAGATATTTTCTGCAAAGTGGTTCTGCACTGAATTGAGGACAAAGGTGAATGTGCCCTCGGCACATAATTGTAGCTGTGAAATGAAACAATGTGACATTGAGAGCATTGTTTTCATATAAGCTCATAGCATGTATCCGTCTCATTCTGTCAAAAACATTTAATCAAATAATAGATGCTTCTATACAGTATGATGATAATGCTAGATTGGAATATTAGCTGCCAGTATAGTTACTCACTTTATGCAGCTGTATTGTTGATTTATATTTAGCCACTTGTTCTCTTGGAGGACCATGGGAGATTTAGTTTTCTATAAGAAAATTGGGTTTATTTGGTTGGTCTGCAGAAGCGTAATGGTTAAGGGTTGAGGTTGCTAACACACTTCAGTAAAGAATTTATAATAAATTATATAATAAACCATTTTTTATTCAAATTTAGTGCATTTCTTTTACTTTTGTACCCTTTTGACGCAAGGCTGCCATTTACAAGGTCTTGACTCTACCTCTTTCTAACAGGAAAAAGATGTCAGGAATGGATCAGTGTGCTTCTTTGCTTTACCCTGATGGCCTTCAACTTCTGTTACCTGGTAACATACTTCCACCTGGGACATACCTGGTACATCCTCCTGGGCATCGGTTGGTACAACAAACAAACCCACATACATCAGTGTTTATTAAGTCATGGTTAGATGCAATAAAGAAGTTACAAAGTACAACTTGGAAATTCTTAAGATTCAGGAATGCTAAAAGCTGCTAGAATATTTCTCTGTGTTACAAGCAACTACCAAAAATGACTTTTTTTATGGGAACTGAAAGACCTTTTGGTTTATAATAGGATTTAAAGATTGATGTAATGCTCAGATTGCTGTTTGTGTGTGTGTGTGTTTGTGTAGTGTCTGGGATCCTGACAGCAGACTTTGCCTCTGGTTTGGTCCACTGGGGTGCTGACACATGGGGTTCAGTGGATCTGCCCATTGTTGGGAAGGTACAGGAGTGAAACTCTTTTACATGTTATTAAGCAGATTAAGAGTAATTTAAGGTAAAAAAAAATAATGTTAGCTTGAAATGGAAGTTGCGATAGTCTTTTCTTCCCTATCATGAGGTATATACAAGTGGAACAGCTTCTGTAATGAGAAAAATGTAGGGTGGGTCATGATTTTAACCTCACCCTTTTCCGGGAGTTTGATTGACAGGAGATCTGACCAATCCCAAGCCAAACAGGAATGTTAGATTAATGTCAGTCAACTATGGTGTATTGACTTCTTTCCGCGGTTGACACAACATAACTCTGATGTTCATTCATGTTTATTTCATGCTATAACAAGTAGTAAAGTGGAAGAGATTATTGGTTCACGTGACAATTTAGGCGATTGCATTCTCATGCCACACATCATCGCACTGGCGAGTGTCTTATCATTACGGTTGGATTCACACACATAATATGTGGACATTAATCTTGAGGAAAAGAAATACAGGGTAGAACAGGATTCTTTAATATCTCATTAGCGCACATAAGGTTACACATTTCACTTTTGCCATAACTTGATTAATAGTCGAACAAGAAATCATGTAATAATATAATTAATATCAGTATGAAGGATATGGCAACTTGGCATCCACTCCTTCACTATAAAGTCTGTCAGCTCAAATTCTCCAGACTGTAAATCTGCCGAAAATCAGGGCAAAAATCATATAGCGGTGTTGGCGCAGTGGATAAGACGCATGCCTTTGGTGTGAGAGACCCGGGTTCGAATCCACTGTGTGCCCTGAGCAAGACACTTAACCTCTAGTTGTTCCAGAGGCGTGCAACCTCTGACATATATAGCAATTGTAAGTCACCTTGGATAAAAGCGTCAGCTAAATGAATAAATGTAAATGTAGTGCATTCCAGGCTTAACCATCCTGTATGGTTTGTTTGTTTGGATACAGCATTATGATTGGTTAGATCGCATGTCAATCAAACTCCTTCAAAATGTTTTATGTCATGATGAGATTAGATGTCATTGAGATGGGGAGGAGAGGTTGATGTTTTTGATTGCAGATTACAAGTGCAAATTAATAAAAAAAAATAGTGCATGCATAAATCATTTATAATAAATTCTACAACACTGTGTAAAAAAAAAATTGAATTGTAATTTTCATTGGTGGGTTAAAGATTTTTGTTTGTGCATTAAACGTCTTCACATAAAAGATATTTTAAAGAAAATATGAATCTCAGAAAAATATTCTCAACTATTAAATTGTACACACATAGTTATTTCTCTTTAAATGAGCTGTTCCTCCATCCCAGGCCTTCATTCGTCCGTTTCGAGAACACCACATCGATCCAACAGCTATAACGCGGCATGATTTCATTGAGACAAATGGTGATAACTGTATGTTGACTATCATCCCTCTGGCTAACATGACCGCAAACTTCTTGATACTCTCACCAGGTAAATTCTCAGATATATTATCTGTCCACCGGAGAGACAAATGATGAACCACATTAACTTCTCATATCGTGCTGTTCTCTTTCTTTGTCTTCAGCTGAGATCTATCGGAACTACCCGTGGTACTGTTACGTCTTTGCTTTAGCCATTTTTGTTACATTGACAAATCAGATTCACAAGTGGTCGCACACATATTTTGGGCTTCCACGCTGGGTGACGTTTCTTCAGACCTGTCACATCATTTTACCACGGAAACACCACAGAGTTCACCATGTTTCACCTCATGAAACCTACTTCTGCATTACCACAGGTACATGCATACACACACACACACAATATGCACGTTTGTGCTCGTATCCTCCTTTTTTCTTGAATGTTACACCCCACAAAATTTTCAGATCCATTACATTTTACAAATGTTTTTGAACATGTATGTTAATCTAGATCTGACATTTTCTTCATTATGGAAACTCAATTATATTTTTATTTTCAATTATATATTTATTGTCAATTTATGTCAATTAAACTGTTATATTTAATTGATCCAGAAGTCTCTGTATGTGCAGGCTGGTTGAACTATCCTCTAGAAAAACTGGGATTCTGGAGAAACCTGGAAGATCTGATCCAGAGCCTGACAGGAGAGAAACCCAGATCAGATGACCTCAGATGGGCCCAGAAATCCAAGTAATCTTCCTCTGCCAGAAGCCCATCTCCCCTACCTCAGACCTGCTTTTAGGAGAACGGTCTTTCTCTAACAACAAGAGGAATGGCGTGATATCAAAGCCCAAATTAGAAAGCTATCAATTTTCCAAAACATTTAAGAGGAAGGGGGTTGACCGAGTCATTGAAAGCAATATCCAACCTGTTCACTCTAAAGATCCAAACATCTAAATCCTGACTGACAACTTAAGAAACACTTTTTAAAGTGCAAAAAAAAAAACAAGCAAATTAAAATGCCAATACTTGAACAAAGTGGGCTCTTTTCTGGACACCTCATCCTCCAACTGCTCAAAGCTTTGCTGATTAGCTTGTTTCTGAGGGACTGGCCTGTGCTCTTGGGTTTGGCCTTTGGGACTGATATCTCTTGCTCTCACCCTTCTCTTGTTTGGGGATAAAGTGCAGTAAACAAATGACTTTTGGCTCTTTGATACAGAGGGCTGAAAAAGTGTCTTCATCTGGTTTGCTTGAGTCTGAACGGACAGAGCAGCATCATATGCAGTCTTACTTCAGCACGCCTTAAAAGACGAATCACAGGAAACCTGCTTTGCTTGGCCTCATCCTTACACCTCTTTCATTTTTTCATAATAAATACTTTCCTTTGAAACACATTTGCACATTCAGCGATCAGCTGTTGGCCAAGTATATTAGAAGTATTTCCACACATAGGTTAATATTTAGGTGTAGGTGTTTCAGTCTGAATAAGCCATGAGATCTACATTGGTGTCCTCACTGCTCAACACTGAGATAACAAAACCCATTAGACACTCAGAAAAGGCCTCATATGTATCCATTTTTATTTTGTGTTAACTTCATCAAGCTTGACCAGCTGACTGACACAAACTAACACTTTCACTCCATGGCTTGAGTTTGGGTTTGCGTACATTTGTTACTTAACAGTTTATTTTTTAACGCTAGCATGTTACATCACACAGCTCGTAGTTCTTATTTAATAATAATATGAGATGCTAAAGGCAATTACAGCATGATGAAAATGACCGAATCGACATCTAGCTGTTTGGTGACTTACAACTGCTTATTTAATGAGCGCTATACACATTTTCTTTTATAAAGCTGCAATGACAACGCATTAGAAAAAAAAAATATTTACTTGAATTTATATTTTAATACAGCACTAGTCAAATTTTTAATTATTAGAAATCTTAGAAGATCTTTGCTTTAAAAAGTGTTGCTTTTCAAGCAGTGTAGTTTAGGCAGTGTTTATCATGTGTGTGTGGTTAACATAGTAACAGTCGTTTTATAAGATTAAAGAACTGGAAGAAGAAATCTAAATATTTTATATCAAATGTTACGTAATTGTGATCGTTTTTGTTGTTGCCATTAATTTTCCTGAATCGGTTGAATTATTTTTCTAGCAGAATAATAACTGTTACACCCCGTTTGATTATCAGTGAAGATATTTTAGATCTTCAGCACTTCAAAACTCAGAAACGGTAAATGTCAACCTAATCAAGTCATAGCTTATAGGTTTTATGCTTGTGTTAATATTCATGCCAAAACCTTGTTAGCGTCAGCAGCAATGTGTCAGTTGTTGTGTTTCATTAGGCCAGTATGGTGATCGAGTACATGTTTAGATAGCTCCGCTCTACAGAAGATCAGAGAATGTGTTTTAGGGTGAAAACTCATTTGTCCAGAATTGTAAAACTGTTACAATGGAGTCAGTCAGAACTGTAAAAAAGCATATATGAGGCATTTTGAGCTGATTCATGTGTTACATCTTATTTTCCTCCTTTTCCGAATTCAGGAAGATTTGTGTAGTGGAATATTGTGTTTTTTTGACTATTCTGATACTAGATGCCAAACTTATTTTTTTGCTCAGCTAATAGATCTATTGTGGTGTGTTCGATCTGTGTTTATTTGAAGAGGACACTCCAGCGGCGATTTCTACTGTACAGGGATCTGGAGCTTGAACCAATTTGATTTAGTAAAATGTTACATTTGTCATTGGACTCCACTTGTATTGTTGGTTTCCATTCAGTTTTTATTATGACATTTTTCTTTGCACAAACAGTGTGGACTATCATATCATATTACATAGCTCTATTTTTTTATTTTATATTTTAATATTCTGATCGTGAAGGACCCCACCAGCTGTAACATTTCGTATCTTATTTCCGATGCAGTCAAGATTCTGTTTTTGTCTGGTTAAGCTTGTTTTGCAGCGCTAATTATCATATAAACCCAGAGAAATGTAGGATTTCACTTAAGAAATGATACTAATTTGGTTTGAAAAGGAGATTGATATTGTGCTAACCAAGTGATTGTATTATCAAACTCGCAAAATCAGAGAGTTAAAAACATTTTTAAGGCTCCTTGCTTTCCATGTACAGTGCAGGAGTATGCGGAACCAATCACATTGTACTTGCACAAAAATATTGAATTTTCCTTTAGATAACATGGCAAAGCCAATCCCATATTGACAGGGCTCATTTAATTGATGACCTTTGAAATTCACACTTGTTACTGAATGTTTGTTCTTACTGATTTATCAGGAGAAGCCTTTAAAACGCCATCTCGACTGATTTTGCAATTCACCTCAAAGTCTCACACTCAGTACATTTTTGTAGGTCAGCTACTTGCTGAAAACTGAAAATAACGCCTTAATGCCTTTTTGTTGTTTTGTGTTTTGAAAAACCTTTGTCATTACATTCATATTTATAATGAAATTAATAAAGAACTGGAAATATGTGTTGCCTGATTTGTGTTTTTTTATTCTGTTCATGTTAATTCTGGAGTGAGCTACTCATCAAACACAGGGCTGGGGAGAGAACAAGTTCAAGGGATTTTAGCAAATATTATACTAGGACATTTCCATCAAACTTTGACTTGACCCTCAAAGCTAAGTGTTTGCATCCAACAACCCACTTATATTTTGGGTAATAATCATTGTAAGGTGATTTATTAGAATGATGCCATTTATTTGGAAAACTGTGAACTCATGTGACGCATTCCTTTTGTTCTTTTTCTTTTACCTTTCACCTTCATTCCAAAGTTCAATCTCTCTCTCTCTCTCTCTCTCTCACTCACACACACACACACATACACACACCTGTTATAATCCTTGTTATGACTTCCCATTGTTACTGAACCAAAAGAGAAATAAATAGAGGTGGTTAACACAAGAACAGACTGCAACACTTCACAGTGATACATGAAACATTGTTATCAGATTACATATTTAGATTTATATACAAATAATAAATATGAATAATTTATAGAAATGGAACCACTTTGTGTAAGATTTTTTTGTGCGAGTTCAATAACAAATCCAATGGCTGTATGTGGGCACTGTTAAGATTTTCAGTATTGAAAAATGAAGGAAAATATCTAAAAATCCTTAAAAAATTATATTAGATTATACACAATTTCCAATTCCTCAAATGTTTTTTAATGGTTTTATTAATGTTTTTAAAATAAGTTTCTTATGCTCACTACCGCTGCATTTATTTGATTCAAATATTTAATGAAACCAGTAATACAGGGAAAATTCAAATAACATTTTATTCCTGTGATGGTGATTTGTGCTCAAGAAACTTTTCTTATCATTTTTAATGCTGAAAACACTTGCTGCTTAATATTTTAATGGAATAGCCTTCTCTCTGTCAGAGATTTTCCAATCTGGATTCACATCATTGACCTTTGAAATCTGATAAAGTGATTTATATTCAGATTCAGAATCATACTTATGCTCTCATGGGTTCTGTCTACACTGACTGATGCCTTTATTTAATGTGTTAATAGTTAGAACAAATCTTAAGCATTTAAGGTCAAAGTACACGCAGCAAAAGAGTTGAGAATATTCTGTTCACAATTAAATTATCATTATACATCTCAGAGGCACAAAGGGCCTACAAGTCAAAAGTTTACTGTTCACCGAACACTGTGGATGGACACTTTACATATGGATGTCAGTGCTATCGTTTGACAAGAGTTTCACAGAAAAACTGGAGCAGCTAAAATGGCTTTTTTTCAGCCTGTCATGTGACCAGAGAGTAATGTACCTTATTAGAGCAGAATGACCTTTATGAGAGAGGCAGACCCACCCACACTCATACGCTGAGGTTAAAAATCACATATCACTTGTGCACATCTTTAGACAGAGTTAAGAAGTTAACCGGTAACAAGGGGACACCGGAGCAGTGAATGACAGTCTTTTCAATGACTTAACTGAGTGTTAGTACCCACTCTCTGTGGAGGAGGAAGAGCGTGTTCAGTCCGGCTCATTGCCTCAGCAGTAATGTGAGTATCAGATATGTTTATTGCTGCTTCAGCGAGGAAGTACATAAATCAATCTTTTGTCTTGAGTTACTGGCGTCCGGTTTTTGCTGAATAATGCTGACTGAATATTCTATTGCTATGTTGGATGTTAGTTATAATGTTACATATGTGCAAATCCTGTTGCCTTTGACTAAAGGCTATTCTTTTTAAATTGTAGTCTTTGATTTTATAGAAACAAGATCACACTTGGATCCACCAAACAGAATAAACAAGAATTACAATTTTATAATTTAAATTTAAAATGTTTACGGATTGTAAAAAAATATTATAAAATGACATACAAACACACAATTATTAAAATATTTTAATAAAGCAGTTTACATTTTATTGTTGTAATGACTGTTTGTGATCTTTTTATTGCTATGTTGCACTTGTACTTTGTATTGTGTGAAACGTTATATAATTTGATTGATTTAATACAATTTATATATAAATTGTCTTGATATGTCACACTATCTATCTATCTATCTATCTATCTATCTATCTAAAATATATTCTAGACCTTGAAGAATTATTTTTCATCTACATATTTATTTTCTGTTTCTCACTGAAGGTAATCTGATGTCTTCACAAAGGCAAGAAGAGAAGACATCAAAACACCATATACAACACCGAAGTGCCACACAGTGGAAAGGAGTTGTCTGACATCAGATATTTCCTCAACTATCCAATCCAACATCTTGTTCAGTATGCCTCTGTACATCCATGCCTTGGCATGTGCTTTCGGTCTGGGCTCCTGGGTGTCCATCAATGGCTTGTGGGTGGAGCTTCCTCTGATCGTCAATGTTCTGCCGGAGGCCTGGGATTTACCCTCGTACCTCACAGTCATCATTCAGTTTGCTAACTTAGGTCCTCTGCTGGTGACCCTGGCACACAAATTCTGTCCCGGGCGACTACGTGAACATCTGGTCATCTATGTGGTCTTGTCAATTGGTGTTGTAGCTTGTGTCCTGCTTGCTGTGTTTTGGAAGAACACCACCGTGATCCTCGGGCAACCGCATAGCACAGCATTTTTCATTCTCACGTTTTTTCTCGCTCTAGTTGACTGCACCTCATCCGTCACCTTCCTGCCGTTCATGATGCAACTTCCAGCCAAATACATCACCACATACTTCATTGGAGAAGGTCTGAGCGGTCTGGTCCCAGGGCTGGTGGCGCTGGCGCAAGGAGTCGGGATGGCGAAATGTGTCAATGTGTCACAAGTGTTGGATAACCTCACTGAGCCCGAACCTTCAACCTTCATCATGGAGACACAGTACCTCCCTCCTAATTTCTCCACTGAGATCTTCTTCTCCTTCTTGGCCATAATGACAGCAATAAGCTTGGGTTCCTTCATCATATTAAACCGCATGCCTCGTACATTTGAACTTTCCACTGAAAATCTCGTCCCGGACTCAGATGCTGTCGCAACAGTCTGCAGGGGTTTGGAAGGCCCTGTGGACCCCAATCCAAAGACAAACAATCCAGAAGAAGAGGAAAAACTGAGAAACGGAGTTCTGCTTCCTAAGTCGCTGCATTCCGGTTATCAGCTAGCATTTATCTATTTAATGGTTCTGTGGGTGAACGGTGCAACAAACGGACTGCTGCCCTCAGTGCAGACGTTCTCCTGCATGCCTTATGGAAATATGGCCTATCACCTGTCAGCTGCTCTCTCAGCGGTAGCCAATCCAGTGGCCTGCATCATTGCCATGTTTTTCCCTAAACGGTATCTCTGATTTAATTACTATCTAATAATCTAACATTTATTTACCATTTTATTACAATTTTGCATTTAATTTGTGTTCTATTAAGTAGATAAACTGTGTTTTATAGATATATTCCAGGTTAAATACAACTATATATGACATCTGAGGCCTGCCGTCAATTGCCATAAAAATTGAATCACTCAGTGTTTCAAAATACAAGCTAGATCATACTATTTTGAAAGTATAAACATAGCTACTTTTAAGAATATATATATGAATACTGTTGGTTAAATACAAAAAATAATGTAAACTCGCCTAATGTAAATGAAACACATTCGAACTGCACTCAGAGTTTCATTTCATTTTTGTTTCAACTGAGGGGCGAGTCTACATTATTTTCTGTATCAATATTTACTTTAAAGCACATTTCAATGGTCATAATTGCCGTTGCATAATTGACTAACAGTGAAAATATAATTCTCTTTCAGTTCATTAGTATTTCTGGGCATCCTGTGTCTGCTGGGCTCTGTTTTTGGAGGCTACAATATGGCCATGGCTGCCATGAGTCCCTGCCCCTTACTCCAAGATACACCTTTAGGGGACGCTATTATAGTGAGTTACTTTTACGTGTAATCAGCCCATTTCTACAATATTCTGTTTAAATGTTTGCTTTGGATGACACTACTCTTGATTATATTCAGCACTCTCAGAAAAACTAAAAAGGAACAAAAGTGGTCACTGGAGCGGTACCTTTTCAAAAGGGACACTTTTGTACCTTTTAGGTACTAATATGTACACTTTAGGAATGTATCTTCAAGGTAACAATCCGGACTCTTTAGGTACAAAGGTGAGCCTTTTGAAAAGATACCACTCCTGTGACAGGTTTTGTAGCTTTTTTTCGGAGAGTAAGAAATAAAACTTAAAAGATTAATGTAAATGGTTCAGAAAAGGTTTTGTTTTTTTCAGGTTACACATAAAACAAATGTAAAACAGTCGTAGCTAATGCAGGGTAAATGAAGGGAACATTATGATCCTTTGTTTTCCATAACTTTAAATATTTGATTCTAATCTGACAAGCACTGACCACCCATTATTCTCTGTTTTTGTGTGTGTTTTGAACTGATTTCAGGTTTTGTCCTGGGTGTTCTTCACCGGTCTGCTGTCCTATGTGAAGGTGATGGTGGGTGTGATTCTGAGGGACCGGAGTCACAGTGCCCTCGTTTGGTGTGGAGCAGCAGTTCAAGCAGGCTCTTTGTTAGGCTCCATCGTTATGTTTCCCCTGATTAACATCTATCACCTCTTCCAATCGGGAGACGTTTGCAACACCGTATGCCCATTATAATAAGGGTCTAATAAGACTAACTGGGGAATGAACTTTTACTCACTGAGCTAATGATGGTGACCTAACGTTTAACGAACATTTGGCACTTCCTTAGATCTGCTTTCATGCTCTTCTCTTTTATTTTCACATTAACTTAACATTTGTGCATTTATTTTTTATTTTTATAATTGTGGATTATTATTTATGATGTTGTGAGTTCCTGATATCTGGAAACATCCACAAGTGGTTTATGGATTACCAGTATATTTCCTTCCAATATTAAAGCAAAATCTGATGGTTAAATCATTCAATAATTTTTCATTGTAAATGCTATTATAGAGTTAAATGAATGTTCTCTGTTGAATGAATGTTCAAGTGAAGCACTATCAGTTCTGTGGTGTGTTGTCAGTTACCACAGATAATAATTTTGGCTCGCCTCTCAATCTGTATCTCAATCAGTCTACAGACTTGTGTGGGTGTATTGTTCTCTTTGTAAACAGTCGTCTTCTGTTCCTTGCTTATATTATGTGAAAGCTTCATGGTTTAATGGCTTTGTATGGTCATTATAGGAGTTTTTTGATAAAACGTGTCAAACATTTTTTTTTACTTTTTTTTTTTACTTGAAAGGCTTGTTGCCATACTTTCAACACTTTTTTTTTTTTTTTTACATGTATTATAATGCATTCTTGCTCCATAGACTACTACTGTAAATGCATTGCTGTACACGATATGTTTGTTTTATTGAGGCGAGAGATTTTTGTGATAATCAGAACATGTCAGTCATGACACTCTGTCATCACTAGATGGGGCTGATTTGCTGCATATTTTATGATGACAGAAAGCCTGGGGTTTTAGGGGGAACTACTGCAGTATGGTGTTACTGACAGCATCTCCAAAACTTCAATTTAAAATGAATAAATACATAAATAAATCAAGCCATGTGCTGGTGATGTTGTGTTTGACACCAAAGCTCTGAAGCTTCACACATTTTATATTACAATATTGAATCAGAGCTCCATTCATTTGGCCAAAAGCATGTGATCTATGACATTGAAAGAGTTGGTTTTCCACACTGTTTGGTAAGTGCTTTTCATTATTTTGACCACCAGATGGCTACAACATTCACAATGTTAAAAACTTTTGAGTTATCAATCTTTTTACTACAGCTGAGAGAAAAGAAGCAACTTGCAGAGACGTAACCTTGGATTCAATGTCTTGCTCAAGGGTACAAATTGTGATGGTGATTTCAATAAATCCCCAGTTCTTTTGCTGCACATTCTGGAATCAATCTGGCAACACTTGATCTAACAGCTTAGGTTTTGAATCCTTAGACTTCCTCCACCCACATACATTCTTGAGTCAACCGACTGCTATCAATAAGGAGAAATACACAAAGCATTGTGTATTAGAGAATTAGACAACCTCTAATCTCGCCTCTTACATGTTCACTGCAAACAAGTATTTTATTTTTGTCTTGTTTTTCTAGTACAAATATCTAAACATTCTTAAATCAAGATTCATTTACAAAATGAGAAGCAAAATGACATAAGCTATGAAGTTATCTTGTGAAAAATGTTGAGAAAAAGATCTTTCAATGGGGAAAAAATAAACAATGCAAAGGAGAAACAAGATTTTTTTTTCTTACCCTTGGCAGATCTTTTTCTTAATTTTGACAATTTTGTTTCATTTTTCAGAAAAAAATACCTAATATTATTTTTTGTCATTTTATTTCTCAAGTAAATGTAACTTGATTTAAGAATGTTTATGTGTGCTGAAAATAATTTTTTTCACTGTTTGAGTATTTTGGCTAATTTAGTCAAGCTTTCAAATGCCACAATTTGTGCGGTGCTATTTATGCCAACCTGAAACCACTTTTGCCATTGACAATTTTAATACTTAACGTCCTCACAGAGACAAAGTACAAAATTCAACAATGCAAATCACCCCAAGATTACACACGCACTATGAGAAATCGACCAAAACCTGACTTTTGGCTGTGGTAGGTTATAGTCAAATCTCACACTCTGCCGGAGTCCCAAACCTGTGATCAGACTGCCAGAAATGGTTAACTAATGAAGAGAAACAAAAAATGAGCAGTATAACACTCGTCTTGAGGGATTCAAAAGACAGACAAAGAAAGAGACATGGAAAGTAAACGAGTGAGTGGTGTCAGCTGCTGACCCTGATTCTTGGGCACTCGGGAATGCTTGACTGATCCTAACGGGGCGTAAAAAGCCTAAATTACCCCTACGCAAAGCCTAAGGGTCAGAGATCAGGAGATCATGCAGATGCCTCCTCCTCACTGTAGTCAGCACCCTGATTTCCACAAAGAAACATCTGAGGATCATATGGGTGACAGCCTAAATACTGTTTAATATATATATATATATATATATATATATATATAGAGAGAGAGAGAGAGAGAGAGAGAGAGAGAGTATAAAATCTGTGAATCTTTGAATTTCTAAAAAAATAATAATAAGAAGAATAAATTCTTGATTGTTTTTGATCTAGGTTATGTGCATATGAAGGAAAACCACTGATTCATACTGTTCAAACACTCACTGTGAGTCACTTTATGAGCTGAAGACGATCATAAACCACTTTCTGTGCTGGTTTATCCACTTAAGGGCCCAATTGTTCAGCTGTAATATATGGGGTAGAAATAGCCGAGTACCAGGATAATTAGCTCAATTTCTTGGATCTATGTCTTTCTGTCTCTCTCTCTCTGTCCCTTTGTGCTACTATGGTATTGACATGCAAAGTGTTTGCTGAGGAGAGTGTATAATTCTCTGGCTGAGTGTCAGATGGTCTTTCACTCTCCCAGCTGGTCCAAGAGCGCAAAGCCACCTGGTTTCCTTCTTTTTGGTCACGTGAGACCTGCAGAGGGTTGAGGGCTCTTTAAAAATCACTGCTGCGAGTTCCATCTGCTCTGGACCGAACTTCAACAACATCAACATGCCCTTAAGTCTCTTAGCCCATTAGGAGAGACTCTGCTCGTGTCTAAACAAAAAAGTGCCACGCTGATGTGCTCCAGCTCAGTGAACGAGAGAACATGGATTGGAAGTAATTCACTTTATAGTGGCAGTAAACAGTGGTAGTGGGTTTGCTATTGGTAGTTTAATGATCTGCTTCAGGATTTACATTTTACTTTAAATACTAAGTGAAGTGCAAACATTAATTGTACTCAAATGTTGCTGTCTCTCACAGAGAGAGCATTTATTTGATAAGAAAATACAGTAAGAACAGTTAAATAACTAATTTCTATTTTAATATATTTAGGGCCCGAGCACCGAGGTGCGAGGACCCTCTTGTATCTGCTTTGTTTTTAGGGCCCGAGCACCGAGGTGCGAGGACCCTCTTGTATCTGCTTTGTTTTTTATTAGGGCCCGAGCACCGATGGTGTGAGGACCCTCTTGGAATTGCTCCGTTTATTATTATTATTATTATTATTATTATTATTATTATTCTTCTTCTCCAAAATGAATCGCATTTTTGAGGGCCTAAACATGCTCGAAAAGTCATGAAACTTTGCACACACCTCAGAACTGGCGAAAATTTACGTCTGATATGGGTTTCAGAAGTGGGTGTGGCAAAATGGCTCAACAGCGCCACCTATAAACGTTCAACGGTGTGCGCCTCGAGCTACGTTTCATGTACATGTATGAAAATCGGTATACACATGTAACTCTCCAATACCTACAAAAAAGTCTCTTGGAGCAAAATCCAAAACCCAACAGGAAGTCGGTTATTACTAATATTATGAGCAAATTTTGTGTCATTTTTGTCATTTCCATGCGTTGTATTTTAACGAACTCCTCCTAGAGATTCATTCAGATCAACACCAAATTTGGTATGCCTAATCTGAAGGCCTTTGCGATGTTAAATTGCGAAGCTTTTGAGTTTTCGTTAATGGGCGTGTCCGTGGCGGCCTGGCGAATTTCGATGATTCGCCATGAAACAGGAAGTTGCTATAACTCAGACATACAATGACCAATATGCCCCATACTTCACATGTTTGATGAGTCTCCTAACATGAACAGATTGACATGCCCATATTCAGTTATAGTCATAGCGCCACCTATTGGCAACAGGAAGTGACATATTTTACACTGCGATGAACTACTCCTAGAAATTTTATGACATCAATTTTTTTTTGTGGTCAGTCTAATCTAAAGGCCTGTGCGATGTTAAATTGTGAAGATCTTGAGTTTTCGTAAAAAGGCGTGTCCATGGCGCCGTCACGAAGTTCGATGTCTCGCCATGGGAATAAAAGTTGTTATAACTCAGGCATAAAATGTCTGATCTTCCCCAAACTTCACATGTGTGATAAGAGTCCTGGCCTGAACACATCTGAAGGCCAAAATTCCATCAGTTGTGGCAAAATGGCTCGATAGCGCCACCTATACACTTTCAACAGAGTGCGCCTCGAGCTATGTTTCACGTACATGTACAAAAAACGGTATACACATGTAACACACCAATACCTACAAAAAAGTCTCTTGGTACGAAATCCGTATTCCAACAGGAAGTCGGTTATTTTGAATTTTCTCTGCAAAATTGGCGTTGTTTTTGCCATTTTCAGGGGTTGTACTTTAACGAACTCCTCCTAGAGATTTATTCAGATCAACACCAAACCTGGTCAGTGTAATCTTAAGCCCTTTGCGATGTTAAATTGCGAAGATCTTTAGATTTCGTTAAAGGGCGTGTCCATGGCGGCGTGACAAATTTCGATGTTTCGCCATGAAAAAGGAAGTTGCTGTAACTCAGACATACAATGTCCAATCTGCCCCAAACTTCACATGTTAGATAAAACTTCTGCCCTTAACAGATCTACATGCCCACATTCAGTTATAGTCATAGCGCCACCTATTGGCAACAGGAAGTGACATGTTTTACGCTGCGAAAAACTACTCCTATAATTTTTTTGAGATTAACATATATTTTGTGGTCAGTCTAATCTAAAGACCTGTGCAATGTTAACTTTTGGAGATCTTGAGTTTTTGTTAAAGGGCGTTTCCATGGCGCCATGACAAAATTTGATGTCTTGCCACAAGTTGTTGTAACTCAAGCATAAAATGTTCAATCTTCCCCAAACTTCACATGTGTGATAAGAGTCCTGGCCTGAACACATCTGAAGGCCAATATTCCATTATAATGATAGCGCCACCTGCTGGCAACGGTAAGATTGGCACATATATGGGATATACTTTGATATATTCCACTTATATTTAGGACATTAAATGCATATTTCTCAACGTTCACCTTTTTACTAAAGCAACACGATGGCGGTGAACCCGGGTGCGAGGGCCCGTTCATCGCTGCTTGCAGCTTTAATTATTATTCTTCTTCTTCTTCTTCTTCTTCTCCCGAATGAATCGCATTTTTGAGGGCTTTAACATGCTCAAAAAGTCATGAAACTTTGCACACTCGTCAAACCTGGTGAAAATTTTCGTCTGATATAGGATTCAGAAGAGGGTGTGGCAAAATGGCTCGACAGCGCCACCTATACCAAGAAAATCAACAGCCTTCCAGCTATGTTTCACGTACATGCACGAAAATTGGCACACATATGTAACACACCAATACCTACAAAAAAGACTCTTGGAGCGAAATTCTAAACCCAACAGGAAGTCGGTTATTTTTAATATTATGAGCATATTTTGTGTAATTTTTGTCATTTCCATGTGTTGTATTTTAACGAACTCCTCCTAGAGAGTTCTTCAAATCAACACCAAATTTGGTATGCCTAATCTAAAGGCCTTTGCGATGTTAAATTGCGAAGATCCTGACTTTTCGTTGAAGGGCGTGTCCGTGGCGGCCTGGCGAATTTCGATGATTCGCCATGAAAAATGAAGTTCCTATAACTCACACATACAATGACCAATCTGCCCCAAACTTCACATGTTTGATGAGACTCCGAACCTGAACAGATTGACATGCCCATATTCAGTTATAGTCATAGCGCCACCTATTGGCAACAGGAAGTGACATATTTTACGCTGCGACGAACTACTCCTAGAAATTTTATGACATCAATGTCTTTTTTGTGGTCAGTCTAATCTAAAGGCCTGTACGATGTTCAGTTGTGAAGATCTTGAGTTTTCGTTAAAAGGCTTGTTCATGGCGCCGCGACGAAGTTCGATGTCTCGCCATGGGAATAAAAGATGTTATAACTCAGATATAAAATGTCCGATCTTCCCCAAACTTCACATGTGTGATAAGAGTCCTGGCCTGAACAGATCTGCAGGCCAATATTCCACCGGGTGTGGCAGAACAGCTCTATAGCGCCACCTGTACACTTTCAACGGAGTGCGCCTCGAGCTATGTTTCACGTACATGTACAAAAATTGGTATACACATGTAACACTCCAATACCAACAAAAAAGTCTCTTGGTACGAAATCCGGATCCCAACAGGAAGTCGGTTATTTTGAATTTTCCCTTCAAAATTGGTGTTGTTTTTGCCATTTTCAGGGGTTGTACTTCAACGAACTCCTCCTAGAGATTTATTCAGATCAACACCAAACTTGGTCAGTGTAATCTAAAGCCCTTTGCGATAATAAATTGCGAAGGACTTGAGGTTTCGTTAAAGGGCGGGTCCATGGCGGCCTGACAAATTTCGATGTTTCGCCATGAAAAAGGAAGTTGCTGTAACTCAGACATACAATGTCCAATCTGCCCCAAACTTCACATGTTGGATAAGACTCTTCACCTGAACAGATCTACATGCCAATATTCAGTTATAGTCATAGCGCCACCTATTGGCAACAGGAAGTTACATATTTTACACTGCGACAAACTACTCCTAGAAATTTTATGACATCAATGTCTTTTTTGTGGTCAGTCTAATCTAAATACCTGTGTGATGTTTAGTTGTGAAGATCTTGAGTTTTTGTTAAAAGGTGTGTCCATGGCGCCGTGATGAAGTTCGATGTCTCGCCATGGGAATAAAAGATGTTATAACTCAGGCATAAAATGTCCGATCTTGCCCAAACTTCACTTGTGTGATAAGGGTCCTGGCCTGAACAGATCTGAAGGCCAATATTCCATCGAGTGTGGCAAAATGGCTCGATAGCGCCACCTATACACTTTCAACGGAGTGCGTATACACTTTAAACGGAGTACGCCTCAAGCTATGTTTCACGTACATGTACAAAAATCGGTACACACATGTAACACACCAATATCTACGAAAAAGTCTCTTGGTACGAAATCCGAATCCCAACAGGAAGTCAGTTATTTCGAATTTTCTCTGCAAAATTAGTGTTGTTTTGGCCATTTTCAGGGGTTGTACTTTAACGAACTCCTCCTAGATATTTATTCAGATCAACACCAAACTTGGTCAGTGTAATCTAAAGCCTTTTGCGATCTTAAATTGCGAAGATCTTGAGGTTTCGTTAAAGGGCGTGTCCATGGCGGCCTGACAAATTTCGATGTTTCGCCATGAAGTAGGATGTTGTTGTAACTCAGGCATAAAATGTCCAATCCTCCCCAAACCTCACATGTTCGATAAAAGTCCTGCCCTGAACACATCTGAAGGCCAATATTCCATTATAATGATAGCGCCACCTGCTGGCAACAGGAAGATTGGCACATATATGGAATAAACATTGATATATTCTACTTATATTTATGAGTTTAAACGCATATTTCTCACCGTTCACCTATTAACTAAAGCCACTCGCTGTCGGTGAGCCCGGGTGCGAGGGCCCGTTCATCGCTGCTTGCAGCTTTAATTAGGGCCCGAGCACCGAAGGTGTGAGGACCCTATTGTATCTGCTCTGTTTATTATTATTATTATTATTTTTCTTCTCCCCAATGAATCGCGTTTTTGAAGGCCTAAACATACTCAAAAAGTCAGGAAAATTTGCACACACCTCCGAACTGGTGAAAATTTACGTCTGATATGGGTTTCAGAAGTGGGCGTGGCAAAATGGCTCGACAGCGCCACCTATACATGTTCAGCGGTGTGCGCCTCGAGCTACGTTTCACGCACATGTCTGAAAATCGGTAAACACATGTAAGACACCAAGACCTACAAAAAAGACTCTTGGAGCAAAATTCTAAACCCAACAGGAAGTTGGTTATTTTTAATATTATGAGCAAATTTTTTGTCATTTTTGCCATTTCCATGCATTGTATTTTAACGAACTCCTCCTAGAGATTAATTCAGATCAACACCAAATTTGGTATGCCTAATCTAAAGGCCATTGAGATGTTAAATTGCGAAGATCTTGAGTTTTCGTTGAAGGGCGTGTCCGTGGCGGCCTGGCGAATTTTGATGATTCGCCATGAAAAATGAAGTAGCTATAACTCAGACATACAATGTCCAATCAGCCCCAAACTTCACATGTTTGATGTGACTCCAAACCTGAACAGATTGACATGCCCATATTCAGTTATAGTCATAGCGCCACCTATTGGCAACAGGAAGTGACATATTTTACGCTGTGATGAACTACTCCTAGAAATTTTTTGACATCAATGTCTTTTTTGTGGTCAGTCTAATCTAAAGGCCTGTGCGATGTTCAGTTGTGAAGATCTTGAGTTTTCGTTAAAAGGCGTGTCCACGGCGCCATGGCAAAGTTCGATGTCTCGCCATGGGAATAAAAGATGTTATAACTCAGGCATAAAATGTCCGATCTTCCCCAAACTTCACATGTGTGATAAGAGTCCTGGCCTGAACACATCTGAAGGCCAATATTCCATCGGGTATGGCAAAATGGCTCTATAGCGCCACCTATACACTTTCAACGGAGTGTGCCTCGAGCTATGTTTCACGTACATGTACAAAAATCGGTACACACATGTAACACACCAATACCTACAAAAAAGTCTCTTGGTACGAAATCCGAATCCCAACAGGAAGTCGGTTATTTAGAATTTTCTCTGCAAAATTGGCGTTGTTTTTGCCATTTTCAGGGGTTGTACTTTAACGAACTCCTCCTAGAGATTTATTCAGATCAACACCAAACTTGGTCAGTGTAATCTAAAGGCCTTTGTGATGTTAAATTGCGAAGATCTTGAGGTTTCGTTAAAGGGCGTGTCCATGGTGGCCTGCCAAATTTCGATGTTTCGCCATGAAAAAGGAAGTTGCTGTAACTCAGACATACAATGTCCAATCTGCCCCAAACTTCACATGTTAGATAAGACTTCTGCCCTTAACAGATCTACATGCCCATTTTCAGTGATAGTCATAGCGCCACCTGCTGGCAACAGGAAGTGACATGTTTTAGGCTGCGACAAACTACTCCTAGAATTTTTTTGAGATTAAAGTATTTTTTGTATTCAGTCTAATCTAAAGGCCTGTGCAATTTTAACTTGTGGAGATCTTGAGTTTTTGTTAAAGGGCGTGTCCATGGCGCCATGACAAATTTTGATGTCTCGCCACAGCAAGAGAAGTTGTTGTAACTCAGGCATAATTTGTTCGATCTTCCCCAAACTTCACATGTTCGATGGGAGTCCTGCCCGGAACACATTTGAAGGGCCATATTCCATTATAATGATAGCACCACCTGCTGACACCAGGAAGATTGGCACATGTGGAATAAATGTTGATATTTTCCACTTATATTTATGAGTTTGAATGCATATTTCTCACCGTTCACCAATTTACTAAGGCCACTCACTGCCGGTGAGCCCGGGTGCGAGGGCCCGTTCATCGCTGCTTGCAGCTTTAATTAGGGCCCGAGCACCGATGGTGTGAGGACCCTCTTGGAATTGCTCCGTTTATTATTAGGGCCCGAGCACCGATGGTGTGAGGACCCTCTTGGAATTGCTCCGTTTATTATTATTATTATTATTATTATTATTATTATTATTATTCTTCTTCTCCAAAATGAATCGGATTTTTGAGGGCCTAAACATGCTCGAAAAGTCATGAAACTTTGCACACACCTCAGAACTGGCGAAAATTTACGTCTGATATGGGTTTCAGAAGTGGGTGTGGCAAAATGGCTCAACAGCGCCACCTATACACGTTCAACGGTGTGCGCCTCGAGCTACGTTTCATGTACATGTATGAAAATCGGTATACTCATGTAACTCTCCAATACCTACAAAAAAGTCTCTTGGAGCAAAATCCGAAACCCAACAGGAAGTCGGTTATTACTAATATTATGAGCAAATTTTGTGTCATTTTTGTCATTTCCATGCGTTGTATTTTAACGAACTCCTCCTAGAGATTCATTCAGATCAACACCAAATTTGGTATGGCTAATCTGAAGGCCTTTGCGATGTTAAATTGCGAAGCTTTTGAGTTTTCGTTAATGGGCGTGTCCGTGGCGGCCTGGCGAATTTCGATGACTCGCCATGAAACAGGAAATTGCTATAACTCAGACATACAATGACCAGTCTGCCCCAAACTTCACATGTTTGATGAGACTCCTGACCTGAACAGATTGACATGCCCATATTCAGTTATAGTCATAGCGCCACCTATTGGCAACAGGAAGTGACATATTTTACACTGCGATTAACTACTCCTAGAAATTTTATGACATCAATGTATTTTTTGTGGTCAGTCTAATCTAAAGGCCTGTGCGATGTTAAGTTGTGAAGATCTTGAGTTTTCGTTAAAAGGCGTGTCCATGGCGCCGTCGCGAAGTTCGATGTCTCGCCATGGGAATAAAATATGTTATAACTCAGGCATAAAATGTCCGATCTTCCCCAAACTGCACATGTGTGATAAGAGTCCTGGCCTGAACACATCTGAAGGCCAAAATTCCATCAGGTGTGGCAAAATGGCTCGATAGCGCCACCTATACACTTTCAACAGAGTGCGCCTCGAGCTATGTTTCACATACATGTACAAAAATCGGTATACATATGTAACACACCAATACCTACAAAAAAGTCTCTTGGTACAAAATCCGAGTCCCAACAGGAAGTCGGTTATTTAGAATTTTCTCTGCAAAATTGGCGTTGTTTTTGCCATTTTCAGGGGTTGTACTTTAACGAACTCCTCCTAGAGATTTATTCAGATCAACACCAAACTTGGTAAGTTAAATCTAAAGGCCTTTGCGATGTTAAATTGCGAAGATCTTGAGGTTTTGTTAAAGGGCGTGACCATGGCGGCCTGGCAAATTTCGATGTTTCGCCATGAAAAAGGAGGTTGCTGTAACTCGGACATACAATGTCCAATCTGCCCCAAACTTCACATGTTAGATAAGACTTCTGCACTTAACAGATCTACATGCCCATATTCAGTTATAGTCATAGCGCCACCTGCTGGCAACAGGAAGTCACATGTTTTACACTGCGACAAACTACTCCTAGAAATCTTTTGACATTAATGTATTTTTTGTGGTCAGTCTAATCTAAAGGTCTGTGCAATGTTAAATTGTGGAGAACTTGAGTTTTTGTTAAAGGACGTGTCCATGGCACCATGACAAAATTTGATGTCTCGTCACAGCAAGAGAAGTTGTTGTAACTCAGGCATAAAATGTTCGATCTCCCCCAAACTTCACATGTTAGATAAGAATTCTGCCCTGAACACATCTGAAGGCCAATATTCCATTATAATGATAGCGCCACCTGCTGGCAACAGGAGGACTGGTACAAATAAATGACTTTGACATATTCCACTTATTTTTAAGACTTTAAATGCATATTTCTCACCGTTCACCTTTTTACTAAAGCCAAACGATGGCAGTGAGCCCGGGTGCGAGGGCCCGTTCATCGCTGCTTGCAGCTTTAATTATTATTATTATTATTATTATTATTATTATTATTATTATTATTATTATTATTCTTCTTCTCCAAAATGAATCGCATTTTTGAGGGCCTAAACATGCTCGAAAAGTCATGAAACTTTGCACACACCTCAGAACTGGTGAAAATTTACGTCTGATATGGGTTTCAGAAGTGGGTGTGGCAAAATGGCTCAACAGCGCCACCTATACAAGTTCAACGGTGTGCGCCTCGAGCTACGTTTCATGTACATGTATGAAAATCGGTATACACATGTAACTCTCCAATACCTACAAAAAAGTCTCTTGGAGCAAAATCCGAAACCCAACAGGAAGTCGGTTATTTCTAATATTATGAGCAAATTTTGTGTCATTTTTGTCATTTCCATGCGTTGTATTTTAACGAACTCCTCCTAGAGATTCATTCAGATCAACACCAAATTTGGTATGCCTAATCTGAAGGCCTTTGCGATGTTAAATTGCGAAGCTTTTGAGTTTTCGTTAATGGGCGTGTCCGTGGCGGCCTGGCGAATTTCGATGATTCGCCATGAAAAATGAAGTTGCTATAACTCAGACATACAATGACCAATCTGCCCCAAACTTCACATGTTTGATGAGACTACTGACCTGAACAGATTGACATGCCCATATTCAGTTATAGTCATAGCGCCACCTACTGGCAACAGGAAGTGACATATTTTACACTGCGATGAACTACTCCTAGAAATTTTATGACATCAATGTATTTTTTGTGGTCAGTCTAATCTAAAGGCCTGTGCGATGTTTAGTTGTGAAGATCTTGAGTTTTCGTTAAAAGGCGTGTCCATGGCGCCATCACGAAGTTCGATGTCTCGCCATGGGAATAAAAGATGTTATAACTCAGGCATAAAATGTCCGATCTTCCCCAAACTGCACATGTGTGATAAGAGTCCTGGCCTGAACACATCTGAAGGCCAAAATTCCATCAGGTGTGGCAAAATGGCTCGATAGCGCCACCTATACACTTTCAACAGAGTGCGCTTCGAGCTATGTTTCACGTACATGTACAAAAATCGGTATACACATGTAACACACGAATACCTACAAAAAAGTCTCTTGGTACGAAATCCGAATCCCAACAGGAAGTCGGTTATTTAGAATTTTCTCTGCAAAATTGGTGTTGTTTTTGCCATTTTCAGGGGTTGTACTTTAACGAACTCCTCCTAGAGATTTATTCAGATCAACACCAAACTTGGTCAGTTAAATCTTAAGGCCTTTGCAATGTTAAATTGTGAAGATCTTGAGGTTTCGTTAAAGGGCGTGTCCATGGCGGCCCGACAAATTTCGATGTTTCGCCATGAAAAAGGAAGTTGCTGTAACTCAGACATACAATGTCCAATCTGCCCCAAACTTCACATGTTAGATAAGACTTCTGCCCTTAACAGATCTACATGCCCATATTCAGTTATAGTCATAGCACCACCTGCTGGCAACAGGAAGTTACATGTTTTACGCTGCGACAAACTACTCCTAGAAATCTTTTGACATTAATGTATTTTTTGTGGTCAGTCTAATCTAAAGGCCTGTGCAATGTTAAATTGTGGAGATCTTCAGTTTTTGTTAAAGGGCGTGTCCATAACGCCAAGACAAAAATTGATGTCTCGCCACAGCAAGAGAAGTTGTTGTAACTCAGGCATAAAATGTTCAATCTTCCCCAAACTTTAAATGTTCGATAAGAGTCCTGTCCTGAACACATCTGAAGGCCAATATTCCATTATAATGATAGCGCCACCTGCTGGCAACACAAAGATTGGCACATATATGGAATAAACATTGATATATTCTACATATATTTATGAGTTTAAATGCATATTTCTCACCGTTCACCTATTTACTAAAGCCACTCGCTGCCGGTGAGCCCGGGTGCGAGGGCCCGTTCATCGCTGCTTGCAGCTTTAATTTATTATTATTCTTCTTCTTCTTCTTCTTCTTCTCCCGAATGAATCGCATTTTTGAGGGCTTTAACATGCTCAAAAAGTCATGAAACTTTGCACACTCGTCAAACCTGGTGAAAATTTTCGTCTGATATAGGATTCAGAAGAGGGTGTGGCAAAATGGCTCGACAGCGCCACCTATACCAAGAAAATCAACAGCCTTCCAGCTATGTTTCACGTACATGCACGAAAATTGGCACACATATGTAACACACCAATACCTACAAAAAAGACTCTTGGAGCGAAATTCTAAACCCAACAGGAAGTCGGTTATTTTTAATATTATGAGCATATTTTGTGTAATTTTGGTCATTTCCATGTGTTGTATTTTAACGAACTCCTCCTAGAGAGTTCTTCAAATCAACACCAAATTTGGTATGCCTAATCTAAAGGCCTTTGCGATGTTAAATTGCGAAGATCCTGACTTTTCGTTGAAGGGCGTGTCCGTGGCGGCCTGGCGAATTTCGATGATTCGCCATGAAAAATGAAGTTGCTATAACTCACACATACAATGACCAATCTGCCCCAAACTTCACATGTTTGATGAGACTCCAAACCTGAACAGATTGACATGCCCATATTCAGTTATAGTCATAGCGCCACCTATTGGCAACAGGAAGTGACATATTTTACGCTGCGACGAAGTACTCCTAGAAATTTTATGACATCAATGTCTTTTTTGTGGTCAGTCTAATCTAAAGGCCTGTGCGATGTTCAGTTGTGAAGATCTTGAGTTTTCGTTAAAAGGCTTGTTCATGGCGCCGCGACGAAGTTCGATGTCTCGCCATGCGAATAAAAGATGTTATAACTCAGGCATAAGATGTCCGATCTTCCCCAAACTTCACATGTGTGATAAGAGTCCTGGCCTGAACAGATCTTCAGGCCAATATTCCACCGGGTGTGGCAGAATGGCTCTATAGCGCCACCTATACACTTTCAACGGAGTGCGCCTCGAGCTATGTTTCACATACATGTACAAAAATTGGTACACACATGTAACACTCCAATACCTACAAAAAAGTCTCTTGGTACGAAATCCGGATCCCAACAGGAAGTCGGTTATTTTGAATTTTCCCTTCAAAATTGGTGTTGTTTTTGCCATTTTCAGGGGTTGTACTTTAACGAACTCCTGCTAGAGATTTATTCAGATCAACACCAAACTTGGTCAGTGTAATCTAAAGCCCTTTGCGATAATAAATTGCGAAGGACTTGAGGTTTCGTTAAAGGGCGGGTCCATGGCGGCCTGACAAATTTTGATGTTTCGCCATGAAAAAGGAAGTTGCTGTAACTCAGACATACAATGTCCAATCTGCCCCAAACTTCACATGTTGGATAAGACTCTTGACCTGAACAGATCTACATGCCAATATTCAGTTATAGTCATAACGCCACCTATTGGCAACAGGAAGTTACATATTTTACACTGCGACAAACTACTCCTAGAAATTTTATGACATCAATGTCTTTTTTGTGGTCAGTCTAATCTAAAGACCTGTGTGATGTTCAGTTGTGAAGATCTTGAGTTTTTGTTAAAAGGCGTGTCCATGGCGCCGTGACGAAGTTCGATGTCTCGCCATGGGAATAAAAGATGTTATAACTCAGGCATAAAATGTCCGATCTTCCCCAAACTTCACGTGTGTGATAAGGGTCCTGGCCTGAACACATATGAAGGCAAATATTCCATTGGGTGTGGCAAAATGGCTCGATAGCGCCACCTATACACTTTCAACGGAGTGCATATGCACTTTCAACGGAGTGTGCCTCGAGCTATGTTTCACGTACATGTACAAAAATCGGTACACACATGTAACACACCAATACCTACAAAAAAGTCTCTTGGTACGAAATCCGAATCCCAACAGGAAGTCAGTTATTTAGAATTTTCTCTGCAAAATTGGTGTTGTTTTTGCCATTTTCAGGGGTTGTACTTTAACTAACTCCTCCTAGAGATTTATTCAGATCTTCACCAAACTTGGTCAGTGTAATCTAAAGGCCTTTGCATTGTTAAATTGCAATGATCTTGAGGTTTCGTTAAAGGACGTGTCCATGGCGGCCTGATAAATTTTGATATATTGCGATGAAAAGGAAGTTGCTGTAACTCAGACATACAATGTCCAATCTGCGCCAAACTTCACATGTTAGTTAAGACTTCTGCCCTTAACAGATCTACATGCACATATTCAGTTATAGTAATAGCGCCACCTGCTGGCAACAGGAAGTGACATGTTTTAGGCTGCGACAAACTACTCCTATAATTTTTTTGAGATTAACATATATTTTGTGGTCAGTCTAATCTAAACGCCTGTGCAATGTTAACTTTTGGAGATCTTGAGTTTTTGTTAAAGGGTGTTTCCATAGCGCCATGACAAAATTTGATGTCTTGCCACAGCAAGAGAAGTTGTTGTAACGCAAGCATAAAATGTTCAATCTTCCCCAAACTTCACATGTTTGATAAAAGTCCTGGCCTGAACACATCTGAAGGCCAATATTCCATTATAATGATAGCGCCACCTGCTGGCAACAGGAAGATTGGCACATATATGGGATATACTTTGATATATTCAACTTATATTTAGGACATTAAATGCATATTTCTCAACGTTCACCTTTTTACTAAAGCCACACGATGGCGGTGAGCCCGGGTGCGAGGGCCCGTTCATCGCTGCTTGCAGCTTTAATTTAACATGTAATTTATTCCTGATGACGGAGCTGAATTTTCAGCAGACGTTACTCACACGATCCTTCAGAAATCAATCTTATATGCTAATTCTTCAGATTCTTCCGAAACATTATTATTAATGTTGACAGTGTTGCTTAACACTGAGAGTGATACATTTTATTCTTTGATGAATAGAACGTTAGACAGAACAGAAAGAACATCACTTATATAGAACCTCAAACTTTTGCTTGCTAGTGTATAGAAAAACAGCAGAAGTGTGATTTCCCAGCTTAACACATGGGACAGACACTGGACCAAATTTTCTTTTAGTATTACGCATTCTATTATATACTAAGATTTGGGTGGCGACACAAGTTTCTTTTTCTCTTCCTGTCAGAAGAGAAGTCATTGTAATGATGCAAGACAATACTTTCCCTGCCATCCAATAATTTAAGATAAGTTACAAAATGCATTATTATGAAGAACTGGAACTGTGGCATAAAGGCTTTTTAGTGGTTCTGCATCTGAATCAGCTGTTTGGTCTTCTGCGCTCAGCTGTTTAAGCGTCATTCTATTGTGATCACTGATGGTGTTTTAATAAACTGTGCTCGGTGTCATTCAAACTGTCTGGCAGATGTAAATGTTTTCTCCCCTTTATTGTACCGGAGGGGTTCAGCGAGGGTCAACTAAGACCCCTGGGAACCTTTAGTTGCTGAGGATGTGTGTTGGGACATATGGGGACCGTTTAGGATGTGAAACACAGTGAGGAAGTGAGAGACTGTTAGTCAGTTGTAGTGACTTCATTATTGCTCACTTATGGTTGAAAGTATCTGAGGTCTGTGGCGGTCAGTACATTTTTGAGGTCAGAAAATCTTTGTGTGATGTGCATTGTTTGAGGATGTCCTCAACAGACTTTTCTGGGGGGTTTCAAGATCATTCATTGTAGAAAAAAAGGAGATTAAAAAAATCGGAAGAACTAAATACTGCTTGCAGTTCTGTCAGTTCACCTGTTATGTTCTTCACCAGTAGCTGTATTTGTCTCTAAGGAGGATTATAATTAAGAAATTCCCCTCCAGGCTGCCTGAATACTAATTAAAACTGTGTTAGTGGGTGTGGATGACCTTGACGACAGGCACATCTGGAGAAAAACGCACGAACAAAATATTAGCATGAGCATTGCACATTAATGCAACAGAACTTCAGTCACTAGCTGCATTTAGCCATCATCTCTTGTGAATGTGTTATGAATCCATTCTAGGTTATACAACACATTTGTGAACAACAGATGGTTAATATATTTGGGTAATACAAAAAGCTTGATACTTCTCACTCTTTTGACCATATTCAATACATATCTTGATGTTTATGTACTTTAATTTAGGGAAATATTTATATAAAAGGTTGTACAGACATTCACTCACATTAACACACATTCAGTATAAAACAACATAGCCACTGATAGTTCGCTTACATGAGGGTATCAGTTTTTTTTTGCAAATTCTCATAATATCTAACCAATTTATACATTTTTAAAGTGAAACAAATCAACTAATATGACAAAACATCTCACAGTTTCTCAGATCCATTGCTTCTGTTTGTGCTGTTGTTATTCATTAAAGAAAATGTTAGGGTTTCAGTAATGTATAAATAATAATAATGAATTAATGCTCTTTTCCAAGGATCTATTTAAAACAAATGCTGTTCTGAACTTTCTGTTCGTCAAAGTATACTGGAAAAAGTAAAAAGCATTAGCTTCCACAACAATATTAAGCAGCACAACTGTTTTCAACATTGATAATTATGAATGTTACTTAAGCAGCAAATCAGCATATTAGAATGATTTCTGAAGGATCACGTCACACTAAAGACTGCTGAACATTCAGCTTTGGCATTTCAAGAAGCAATTATATTTTAAATGATATTCCAAATATTAAACTGTAACAGTATTTCACAGTATTACGTTTTTTACTACATTTTCGATCAAATAAATTAAATAAGCCTCTGTGAGCACAAGATACTTTTTTCAAAAGGGTGGTGTACGACGGGGATATTTGAAAATACTGTGAAATAGTACTGGTTCTGTTGCTGATGTTTACAGCAAACTGATGTGGAAACTTGATGGGATGTGGAAACTTAATAGCACTAAATAGAGAGTTTCACTGATACTTTTGCAACCTAGCTATCTCTGTTGTCCCTGTGAAGGAAACCATTACTTGTAAGCACTTCTGTGTTAATACAGCTAATGCATTTTTGCAGGGCACATAAACAGCCAAATACAGGACTGTGAACGAAGGGAGAAGAATGAACAACTACGGCCACAGACCCTCAAACCCTGAAAAACTCGTACAGACACTTACATTCACAGGATCATCTCTGGCATCAATAAAACTGTAACTTCTCAGTCTTCGCCTATCCTTTCAACCCTGTATATATACATCTCTGTCTTCCTTTATCTTTTTTTCTCTAACCCTTCATCTCTCGTTGCATTCCTTCATCTCTTCCTTCATTCTTCTTCTCCTTCCATTTCATCCCGCTGATTTATGATTTTTACCCATGTCTGGAAAGGACACTAGCAGCTTTCACATAATGAAAGGATGGAGAGAGTGTCCATTTGGACCAGAGCCAGCCGAACACTATGAGCTCATCACCATGGTAACCTTCAAAGAGATCCTCACCTTTCACGAGTCACTTCTGCTGTCAGTGAGTTTTATGATGTTCATCTCTCTCTCTCTCACACACACTTTATCTGCACTGTCACGGTACAAGGTAATTTGCACGAAATCAACAAGCTGCCATGAAAGCCCTGACCCCTGAACCATAACATGTGACTGTAGACCAGACTGGTGTAGAAAAGTTAGTTCCCTTCATTAAAGGTGAAGTGTGTCATTTCTGTTTTTCTAAAATTACCATTGTAAACAGGTGTCCAGGGCACACAGAGCCGTCTTCTTTTCAGGTTTAAGCCACACTTAAAAATAAATGAATGCCACTGCATTAGATAACAAAAATTAAATTAAGGGACATTTATTTGAAATTAAAAATAAATAAATAAAATATATGCTGTTCATTTTTTTTATAACAAAATTATCTATAGAACACAAAAGCTCCCAAATCAATTAAGCAATAAATAAACAAGCAAATAAAAAATATATTGCTCAAAATAAAGTCAAAAGGTACAGTATTATAAAACCATAATAAGGATCCTGATACATCTCTAATGAACTGAACTCTTAATAAATTGAGAGTTATATTATGGATTTTAAGAGTTGAAAAATAAAATAAGTACTCAATTAAAGATTTAATTGAAGTTTGAGTTTGATTTGTCATCAATGAATCAAGTCAAGTCTGCTTTATTGTCAATTTTTCCACAAGTACAGTACATATAGAAAATTTAAATTGTGTTACTTTCAGACCCTTGGTGCATACAGATAATACTAATAGTAGAATAATAAATACAGATAAAATTTAAAGCACAACTATACAAATATACAAATAGGTCATATAAAAAGAAAGATTAGTAAAGCAGCACAAGGCACATCATGATGATCTATGCATACCAACTTGCATTCAAAAGTGATCAAATCTAAATTTCTGTCAATATCACACACTTCCAGTCATAGGTGAATAAGATGTAAAACAAGGACAATTTAGTTCTTCCAAATACATATTGTTATGATCAACTACACACATTCTTAAATATCTTTTGTGTTCAGCAGGAGAAAGAAATTCATACAGGTTTGGAACAACTTGAGGGTGAACTATCCCTTTAATACTTTCTGACTTTCCTTATATTGTATTGCAAGGTCAATAAAGAAAAAGAAGAGAATGCATACACCTCACTACTCTGACAACAGAGAGATTTTCACATTCAGGCCAACATGTGCCTCTCGGCTCGATCTCTACATCTCTCCCGGACTGAACTACTGCTGTTTATTCTACCTCACTGCCCTTTTTTTCATGCCATAACACCCAAACTCCTCACCTGGAGCTGAAGGGTGACAGCACATCATGCTCTCCCACAGGCTTGTGGCCCTTGGGCCTAAACTTTGCATCAGTCATGTTTCTGCTGCTCTGGCTGCAGCTTTCACATGTTGCACAAGTCCAGCAGTGTTGTGCAACACAGTCAGATCTGACAAAAGCTGTCATACTCTGCAAGGTCACCCTCAGCCCAAACAGCCGATATTTCAGCTAATGCGCTGAAAAACAATCCAAGTTGTGCAGAAAGACAAACCTTTGAATAAACATGATTAAAGATGCTAAATATTTTTACTCTGAGTGCTGGAAGGCAATCATGTTCATACATATTTATAAAGCTACATTTCCATTTTCATTTCAGAGAAAGAAACGGAGTGACCTTAACTAGATAAGGAGGGAAACTGAGCAGAATACACTAAATGAGAATGTGTTTCTTTGTGTGTGTGTGTGTGTGTGTGTGAGAGAGAGAGAGACCGATCTGTGTTTTATGTGGTAATGATTTCATTGTAGCATGCGATAGTTACAGTGCTTCCAAGGACAAAACCACAAATCATAAATGTCATTCCAACTTCATTTACCAGATATTTTCATTTTTGGATGTGCTATGTTTTTTTTATTTAAGTATTAAGTATTTGATATATATTAAATATATTATATATAAATGGTCAGGGCTTTCTGGATTAAGGTTACGGGCCAGCTGCGATTGGTCTACTTTTCACAATCACTTCAGCTTTAATGTAACTGCCTAAGGCCTAAATGCCTCCTTATACAAAGAAATCACACATATGAAAACATTTACAAAGGTTGACCTTAATGTTTCAACAGAGAAAGAGAAAAAGTGGTTTTGAAACTGTATGGAGCAGAAACGAGGCACTGACCTTTCTCTTTCGCTTTTGAATACTTTTTGACAAATTTGAATTAATGGCTCCGCACAGGTTGTTATTCTTTCTCTGTCAATGACAACACATGGAACATGGACATATGACTATGTGCTCCTGGGTGGTGCGTTAATTTATCCCATGACTGACCAAATCAGTGATGTTTCCAGGGTCATAAACGGGGTTCATTTGAGCATCCACACATGTTCCAGTCCCCCAGTCACAAATGTCCAAATTCGGTGAGAATACTGATGAAAAAGCTTGAAAGCACCTATTATAACCCATAAAATGACTAAAGGAACATTCATAAATTCCCCACAGCAGCTTATGGACACACTTCAGGCTTACAGGAAGTGTCCTTCAAAGACAATATAATTGTCTCTTTCCTTTTACAAGTGCTCAAAGGCCAAATAAATGTTCGAGATTATTTACAGCCACAACAACATTATAGCAGGCAGCTGAGGTTTTTTTTTACATTGCCATCATGTGTGCCCATCACTTTAGCACTGGATTAAATAGTTTTAATTTACACACATGCACACAAACGCACCAAGCGTTCAACATCAGGCAATATGTGTGGTGTTTCTCATCCCCTAAACCCCCTGTCTCCCTCACTTTCCTCCTCCCTTTGTTAGGTTCCAGCAGATGGATTTGGGAACAAAGAGTCCCCCTCCTTTGCCACCCTACCCCCATCACACACTCAAACACACACTCATCACATATTCTGCAGGATGCATCAATTCAGACCGATTTACTAGATAACAGCACCACTCTCGTCTGCACACTTATACCATCTTTCACTGTTGTGTTCCCTCTATTTCGCTCTTTAAGTGTATATGTGTACTGTATGTGTGTGTGTGTGTGTGTGTGTTTTGGGTAGCAGGTGTATAGATCTCTAGGTTCAGTGGGTCAGTCTCCAATAAAATCAAGAAGATTGAAGTCAATTTGCTCATTGACAAGCTGCAAATCAACACCAGAACAAAAGTGAAGGGATTGGAACCAGCACACCAGGTCTCTAGTCTGATCTCAGTGTTTGTCATCTTATCTTGAACACTCAATGCAGAAATCAGAACATACTGCTGTTTCTTATTTTCTGTGATTGATTACATCATTTCTGATTATTATTTTGGGCACTGAATAATACTCCAACCATTGCACTACTTGTGTATTTATTTATTTATTTATATTACTAATTATTAGTTGAAACTGACTGTACAGTCTCAAACCATGATATAAAACGGATATTAAAGGCAATTAATTGAAATAGTCAATTTTACTAATACTTTTGATCAATTTACTGCTGAATAACAGTATTGTTAATCAAAAACAAAAGTTTACCTGGGAGAACCCAGACACTCAATCTAATGCTTCTGACTGCTCAAAGTTACATGAAAGAATATTCTGCACTACTTTTTTTTGTAAGTAGTTGATACAATGGTTAACATTGAAAAACAAAATATTGTGTAAGTGTACAGCTATGAAAGCGGAAGGAAATGTGACGAAATGGAGTGTCTAGTGTGTGGGAAGTGCTAGAGTGTTGTCTAAACGGGTTATTCAGGGTTTGGGATTTGAATGGATCGTATTTAACTAAGAGGCCCATTAGATGTGCCATCAAGAGCTTCTGTAATACATAAAGGCACCTGCGTCCAACACCCCATCATTTAACTCCCTCCCACCCGAGTCCTGTTAAAATATTGAGCAGGTACTTAAGTGTAATTTGGTTGAGTGCAGGCATTGCTGAAGGGTCCTTCATTCTCTGAAGACGTTTTGAGGAGGAATTAACACCATTAATTATGTATGCACTTATTTCGATGTTCTCAGATAAAACACGAAAAGAGCCGAATCAGCTGCATTTTTGTTGTTTACCAGGATGTCGGAAAATTTGAATGGTAGTTGTTAGCTTACTTTGTGAATGACATTTTATTTCCATAATTAAATTCACTGAGGTTACAAGAAATAATAGCTAGGAATTTGCAAGAAATTAATCTTTCATTTTTTTTGTCTATAGTATATATTTATGTAGTATACATAGTATTTTACTATCACAGCTACAAGCATAAACTGACAAAAAATTCCCTACACTTATGTCGTTGAAAAAAAGTCTAAATGATATCAACCAGTCAATAAATCAATCTCAGAATTACTTTAATTCCTCCAAAACCTGTAGCTTTGCACTGTAACCCAAGAGCGTTTCAGTTTCAACCGGTTAGGTGATGGGCATGATGCTGTCAAAGAACTTTGACTTAAAGTGCTCTACGAATGAGAAAAATGTAAATCAATTTTACTTGCTTTTGTTGACCAGATGCAGCCTAAGAGCAGAAACTAAACTGTGTTAGTACTTACTCTGACAGATAATAAAGAAGGATAGATGGAGGACAAGGTTTAGAAAAAAAAGAGCAACAGAGGTAGAAAGAGGGAACTGGAATCTTGAGAGAGAAAGGAGGGTAATTATGTGGAAATGAGCAGTCTCCCAGCATGCTTCTCTCCCTCAGCGATGCAGACAGGAGCCATTTGTCATCTGGCCCGAAATGGCATCTCTGGAGCCTGTTTTAGAGACTGAGGGATTGAGGGACGCTTTCTTTCTCTAATATCCTCAGCGAGTCTTGGATTTATATACTCCCTCTCTCTATCTTTAAACCCCTGTGCTCGTATCTCTCAGCCCCAGAGAGGCTCTACTAACCACCACGACTGAGTGAAACAGAGAGGAAGTGATGTGATTAGAGGGAGAGTGCTTCCACAGGTGTCAATTCTTCTTCAACAGTGACCTCTCCTCCACACAATGATCAATTATTTTTTGTCATACCATTGAATTATAACAATTCACACTCCTCCAACACTTTTGCATTCTGTATTTCAGAATATTTGAGTTGAATGTTCATATTTGTAACAGCAAGCATACTGCATATTGTTTTCAGTTGGCACAAATAAAAATATGAGGTTCAGTGGGTTGTGTTATATCTTTGCGGTCACTTTCACTTTTTTATATTTATTTCTAAAGACATTATCAGTATTAGCAGGCTGAATGATTGACACTTATTTTCACAGCCTTATTTTCATTCATATCAAATTAAATATGATGTTTAACCTGATTAAGTTCAATAACGAGATGCTAAAGATTGAAAAGTTTGGATTTCAATTTGGACCATGGTTAAGACGCAGAGAAAGCAGGAGAAGCAAACACAGCGACGCTAGTTTTGGGTCTACATTTTAGCCTGCACTTTACTTTTTATGCACAAGATGATGAAAGACCAAAGAAAGAGTTTTCAGAAAGTCTCGACCTCTTATTGCTAAATGGGAAAAAATATTGCAATTATGCACAGAAAAATAAAATGAAAACCTAATCCAGTTTATCATTTTGAAAAATTCAGAGGAACCTTGCTGTTTTATGAATTACAGAGTCACGAAACAATAAAAATGCAGGATATAAAGAATGAACATGAGAGGGAGTGAGACAGTAATGAGGAGGAGGAAAGAGAAGGAGGAAAGAGGAGAAGAGCATCTCCCACCGTGGGTTTTGGGTTTCTCCTTTGAGCAAGGGAAGAAGAACCTTCCGGATAAATGAAACCACAACGGAGGCAAGGAGAATCAGACCCCCGTGTTTGTTTGAGAAACAGGAAGCATTCCAGAAAGAGTGATGGAGGAAGAAACAGGGATAGAGTGCGATAAAGAGTGTGATGGAGCAAGAGAGAAAGAAAACGGATCCACATCTGAGGATAAAATAGATGGAGATAGTGAGTAAATCCCCCCAAACAATAATCACTGGATGAAACCCAAAGCCTTTCATAGCACGCAGCAGGCAGACCTGATCTGGCCCTCTGGCCCACGGGCGCTGAGGTGGGGGTGTGGAGGGGACTGCCCGTCCTGGGGCACTGACCAGATGCTCAAATGAAAGATTGGGATTTGTTCTCTTTGTGTGAACAAGGTTTGGAGTCACATATACAACCTGTAACATTTCACTTGTTGATGATTTCAGTGACTTTGCCAGATTATTGAGATTATTGCAACAAATGGATCATTATAACATGTATATATGTATAAATATATACTGTATAAATATATACAAATAAATGTTAATAAATATGAAAAATAATTTAAAAAATATGATATATAAAAATGTATTTTTAATGATCGGCTGTAATAAATGTAAATATAAAGTAGATCACGACTAAACATTTTTTTTACACAGTTAAAAGAATTTGTAAAATATATTATATAATATTAATATATTTTGCATATGCATATACAAAATATTATGAGTAAACATTATAAATAATATTCTTACAACCTGAAACAAAATCCGAAAAACGCTAAATATTACTTTAAATATATTGAACATGTGTGTATAATTATTATTTTAGACTACTGCTCAGAGGCAGAGCGAGAGTGGTGTGTGGTGTATTCAGACACTTCATTAAGTGAATGGGGGGCCGGTTTGAGAGACACCCACTTGCTTTACATGTGAGCACAAAGACATGCAGCGTGCAGGCGGATGCCGACATCATCTTGTCCTATGAAGCTCCATTGATAGTAACTGTGGCCTGCACTTATTGTTGTGCACACTGAGAATGTACTGGAGATTTGCTTAAAAATTGCATTGATTCATAAAGTCTCACGTTATCGTTTATTACTGTTCAAGAATTTGCACACAGTTAAAAAAACTGCTATTATTAACTAAAACTGAAGTGCTAGAATTAAAATGATTAAAACTAAAACTGAAATAAAAATTAAAGCTATATAGATTAAAAAGAAAACTAATAAAAGTGACAAAAATTACAAAAATAAAAGCTAGCATCGAGTTAAATGTATAACAATGGTGCAAGGTACAACCCATAAACAGGCACTGAATGCTGCTTTCTGCCAAATGCATATAAACGTAAACACACAGGAAGAGTAAGAATTGTAGTTGACACTGCAGATTAACAGAGGAAAAGTACAGCTTGCCAGCATTTGATGTGATTGTCAGTGAAACAGACGGGACAGGAGACGTGTAACAAAACTGAACAGAATGTACACTTGTTGTTGTATCAACTCATTTTAAGACTGTGTGATATTTCAGGCCTTTCCTTCTCTTTCTCTCTCTCACAGAATGGGGGTGTTCGGGAGGGAGGGAGGGAGGGAGGGAGGGAAGGGAGCGTATCAGAGGGGGGTCTGTCTGTCTGCGTGTGTGAAGGCACAGACGGTTCAGTAGTAATGTGATGTGTGTCCCGAGGGATGTTTGATGGATTAATGCTGAGCAGCTCCATTGCGATGTACCACCTGATCTCACTCCCACCGTCTGCCTCTATAAAACCTGCCTGACTGCTGATCTCAGCTAGTCTCTCAGTCTCTCCTCTCTCTGTCTGTCTCTCTTTCTTCCTCTCTCTCTCTCTCTTCTCTATCTCTTCCTGCTCTCCGCCTCTGCTGCAGGCCAGGAGCTATCCAGTGCTGAACAAGTGAATTTTTTCTTTTTTCCAGCAGCGTAAGCGGTTGTGTGTGTGTACAGTAGCAGGCACACACGCACACAAACACACACACAGTATTGTACCACCAGACATCTCTCTCTCCTCCTGCGTGCTCTTCATTTTTCCTTCATCTAGACATTGTTAATTTTTTTTAATTTCTGGAACGTGGATCTTTTTTTTTTTTTTACAAACGGATTTCATTCGGGACGATTTTTTCACCAGGGTTTTTGTGTGTGTGCATGTGTGTCCGTCTGCGGCCGATGTGAAGGATTTCTGGTGCGTCTGTGTGCGTGCGACCGTGTGAACCATGCCTCGCTCGTTTCTGGTGAAGAAAATCAAACTGGATGATTTCTCCTCGTCTCCTGTGTCAGCATCTAATCATCATCACCATCATCATCTCGATGACTCCTTCACACGCTCTCGCTCCAGCCTGGGCGTCCGGCTTTGTGAAAATGGTGAGTGTGATGACTAAATATATTTTTATATACAGATACAGTAGTAACACTTCATGTGCTCGCTGTTCCCAAATGGTTACCCAACAAAAAATATCTGCAAACCATATTTCAATGTGTTTTGAACATTGTGCGTAGAATCCAACAGATGTTACATAAAGCTTCCCGTTCTGTCGGGAACTAATCCGTAAAACCCTTCATCCTTTCACCCCCAGCCCCGTCCTCCATTGTACCCCCCAGACTTTGTTTGTTTTGTTTTTTTGACTCATGCTGACACAAATCAGGTCACGCAGTGAGATCAGCTTATGCGAATAAAGCCGTACGAAGTAAGCTTGATACCAGTTTGTTGTGTGTAACAGCTAATGCTAATGCTTTGTGGAGCTGATGTGTTTGTCCTTAGCTGATACTGCCCTTGAGTTTCGGTCCAAAACCCTCCCCCCTCCCAACAGCACTCTCTCTTTCTCGCTCTCCTCCCCCATCCTCGTTTTCTGCCTCATCTCACTATTTCTCTTTTTCACTCTCCTGCTTCCGGGTACATGAATCTAAGTGGTGGAGGGGGAGGTAGAGTTTCAGCCATCATTGACGCCACTGGAGACATCCGAGGACTGTACTGTACAGCTAGAACGAGGGAGATGAAAAGAAAAGAGGCACTGCTGAGTTTTGTCACATGATGCAGCAGCACGCACACTCACAATAGGGCAAATAGCATCACACACACACAGAGTTAAGCCCAGCATCCCTGAGCGGACATGATGGGACAGGCTGAGCTAAACTGAGCTATTCTAGAGAGACTAAAGGGAGTCCAGAGAGCTCTGTGTCCTCACAGACAGATTTTGGCAGCAGATGTGTGGCTCTCTCTGACCTGCTATGGTGTTTTTCACAGATAAGTGAGATCAGACATGTGGGATATCTTCCCACCTGTTACAAAAAAAAAAAAAAAAAAAAAAAAACACAACAGACTGTTTATCTGTTTTTTGGGTCATTGAAAGATTACATGCTGCTCCTTTTAAAATGACATTTATGCTGTTATTAAATTGTATTTGATTGTATTTTCACATGCAATAACAAAATCTTAAATGCACACTATTTATTTTATGCATATTAATAATTTTCATTAATTATCAAACAACTCCATCCTTCCTGTCAGCCAATAATGTAACCCTAAAAATATTCCACATCAAAAAAAAAAAAAAATTTCTTTCACAAATTTCACAGTTAGAACTGTTGTTGACTCTATAAAATCATTATATGAATTAATATGACTATATAATAATTATATTTCTAAACTAGATTGTTTCTTATATTATTTCTATATTTTTAATCATATTATTATTTATATGTTATTATTTGCATTAGATTTATATTCACAATATAATTTTATTCTATTGAGTAATTCTATTCATGTCTATTATTTCACACTTGCTTCTGTATAATCATTAAAAACATTGATACTGGTTTTATATTGTAATATTGTAATACTGAATTACTAAATATTCAATATTATTAGTTGCATTGTTATATTATGGTTATAATCATAATATTCACACTATTTATTTAAACAGTGCCAGCCTTTCTTTCTTTCTTGGCTAATACCACAGTTTTATTTTTGTAGCATAACAATACCTGTAGTCAGCTGTTCTGACAGAAAATATGATTATGAAAACCCCCTAAGCCGTGGACAATGCAGTCATATATCCCATACAACATCCTCTCAGTCTCTCTACTGATCCTGTTGATCTTTTTCCTAGCCAGCTGTATCCTTATTGCTCACTGCTGTCTTCAGTCTCACTGTATAACTAGCTCCAACAGATACTGCACTGCATTAAATGCTGTTTGGGTTTCCCTTTTAGCACACAGATTTAATTATAAACATTTTGTTGAAGACATGGCACCTTGGAAGGTGTATTATGTCGGTGAAATTCCAATGGCAATAAACGCGTCTGAACCCTACAGCTGCCAGAAATCCTTTTAGCAGCTCCTCACGATGCATTAAGACTCACTCTTCATGGTCAGAGGGCTTCATAATCAGTTTAGAGAATTTAGGAGGGAATTTATATGCTTCAGCAGACAGAAAGGGTATAAGAAGCCCTCTATTAGGAAATACATTTGTAATACAATTTAATGTTTGGAAGAATTTCAGTGTTTTGAAATCTGGGAAAAAGCTTCGGTTCTCTTCCGACAGAAGTGAAAGTGTTTTGAAAAGTCCAGATTTCCTTAAAACAGTTTAAATACATCCGTAATGTCAACCTCTCTTTACTTCCACTTTTAACAGATTATGTTGTGCGTAATGAACGAATAGACACAAAACCCTTGGATAATCTTATCAAAGCAAAAGAGAGTCTGAGTGGCTTCTTCATCTTAAGGAGAGAAAGAGAGACACTTATGCTTCCACCACAGTTAACCTGCTTAATTAGCCATTAACCATGTCAAAACCCTTTGGGTCACACACACACACACACACACTTACATAAATGAGGTATGCAGCAGTTCTCTAACAGCCACCAGGAACTGTGGAAGTCCATTTGCAGCTCATAGTAAGAAATAAAAAAGTTTAAAACCAGAAATAAAGTCACAATTTTGAGATATAAAGCCACACTATGAAATATAAAGTCTCACTTAAGATATAAAGTCACCAATGTGAGCTATGAGTTCATATTGTGAAACCAAAATTAATACTGGTTTCCAATATTATTTTACAATGTAAAACAAAGATTTCCATCTACCAACAAATACTTTCAATGTATTTGTTATGGTGTGCAAAAGGAAAAAACAGGGGTTTACACTTTTAGAAATAAAGGTTCCAAAAGAGGAACCTTTGCAGCATAGAATGCCATAGAACCACCAATTTGGGTTCCTGAAAGAACCTTTCAGTGATCGGTTCTTAAAATAACTATTTTTTTTTCCTATGTTTGAAGACCATTTGAATAATCTAAAGACACTTTTGTGATAACCTTTTGTGGAATGAAATAGAACGTTTCCATGGATTTTAAAGGTTCTTCATGGAAACAAAGATGCCATTAAAGAACCTTTATTTTCAAGAGTGTATTTGTCATTGCACTTCTACTTTTATTTTGTTGTGTTTGATATTGTCATTGTGTCTGTAGTGTAATTTGTCTGCATCTTTAATCACTTTACACCTGGAATTTAGTGTACAAGTGAAAGGTCAGTGAGTTAATAACCTATTCATGTTCTCTGTCCTGCTGCAGGCTACATCCAGGATTACATCAGCTCTTCTGAATACACAGAGGAGAAGCAGGCCGACACGAAGCTGAGCTCGGATCCGTTGTACTCCCCAGTCAGCAGCGGAGGAGGGGAGTACTGCCAACCAGACCTGGAGCACCCGGACAGCCCTCAGTCCGGCCTCACGGCCCGCGAGTACTTCAGCAGCGAGAGCGAATCTCTCAGTGAGGGATACACCATGGATGCATTCTTCATATCTGACGGCCGATCAAGGAGAAAGGGAGAGGTCACGGAAGCAAGGAAAGCCGAAACAGAGGAGAAAGAAGTGGCTTCGGTGAACCACGGAGGTCCCCGACACACCTGCAACGAATGCGGAAAGACCTACGCCACTTCATCCAACCTGAGCCGACACAAGCAGACCCACCGCAGCCTTGACAGCAAGATGGCACGCAAGTGTCCCACCTGCAACAAGGTTTACGTGTCCATGCCGGCGCTGGCCATGCACATCCTCACTCACGACCTCAAGCACAAATGTCACGTGTGCAGCAAAGCCTTCAGTCGGCCCTGGCTTCTTCAGGGGCACATGCGATCGCATACGGGAGAAAAACCCTTCGCCTGCGCCCACTGTGGGAAAGCCTTCGCCGACCGATCCAACCTACGAGCGCACATGCAGACACATTCGGCCTTCAAACACTACAGCTGCAAGCGCTGCAATAAGACCTTCGCGCTGAAGTCCTACCTGAACAAGCACTATGAGTCCGCCTGCTTCAGAGGCTCCGGAGACGAGGATGAGTCTGGCTCCGAGAATTAGCAAAAAGAAGAAATGAAGATGAGTTAATGCTCTCAAAAATCCCCCCCACGGACTCCCTACACATACCCCACTTTCCCTTTTTTAGAAAGCAATATTTTGACCAAGAAAAAAACCAAACCAACCCAATAATAAGAAGACAATAACGAATAGATGCTGGATTTTTTTCTTTGGTAAAAAAAAAAAAAAAGACCCTCTCATATAGACACGTACAATTATGAGGCCAGGCATGCAAATTTTTATGAACATAATACTGTTAATAACGATAGTAATAATATTTAGATTCCTGATGTTTTATAGCAAATCATGAAAAAAGACATAAAAAAAAAATTACAGCAACAGGTTTGTGCTTTTTTTGAGAAATGAAATCGATTTGTATTTTTATGCTGCTCTTTTATTTTGAATTCTTTTGCAACTGCCAACACAAACTTTTTATGAAAATGTGAATAATGACAGTATTTGCAAAAAAAAAGAAAAAAAAAGAAAAAAGATTGTAGACCTCTGAAAAGGTACAAACTTTTGTTACACTTTTGGTATTTTATTTATAATTGTTATTTTTATATTCAAAGTTTCCTGCAGTTTCTTGGTTCCATTATTTATTGGTTTATTTATTTATTTATTGTGCCAATCATGCCCTGTAACTATGTGAGCAGAGGAACCGTCGCTCTGTTTACCATACGGAGGAAACAGCACTCAAGACTAAACATTTCAATGATCTCCAAACATTTGAAACACTCATGATACGGACGACAGGGACTTTCAACAACATCTTTAGCAGATCTCTGGTCGCTCCTCTGCTGGGCTTCCTCAAACTAAAACAGACTGCATGTGCTCCAGAATCCTGGAGCCCCGCCCCTTGTCTTCCTGCTCCTTGATTACCTCACCCAGAGGCAGGTATGACCTCTAACCTCTGCTCTGTACACGCTCTCAAAGCCCATCACACAAACCTCATTTCTACCATTCCAGTATTGTTGAGTATTTATGCATTTATTTATGCACTATTTTCATTTTCTTATTTATTTCATGTGTATTTATTTATTTATGTACCTATCTATCTATTTATTTATTTATCCTCTGTGTCATTGGATACTGAACTGCCGTTGACCTTTTAAGATGCTGCTCTTTAATGAAAATCTTTATATGCATGATTCAGCTGTAGAGGGATTTTATTCTTTTTCGAGAGGGACGGTATGCAGTGTTTGAAAGCAGATGAATTCAGGTGATGATGCTTTGTTTAATGGGCAATAATTCTTCTTAGGTACAGCAACTTGTATAATCACAGCTGTCCTGTTAGCAGTCAATGTAGGGCAATAAACAAAAACCTCCTTAATATCTCAAAGGTCATTCTCACCATTTCGTTGTTTCTAGAACTCCATTTCTTGCTAAGACCATCCAGAATGTCTATATATGGTGTGTATGTGTGACTCCACCCACATTTGTGACATCACAATTCATCTCATTGCCAGATGCCAAACAATTTAGTAATCCAGAAATCTTTTACATCTTAACACCAAATAAAAAAGCATAAACAAATATTTATAAATCCCCAAAAGTTCAAATTGAACTCAACAGATGCCTGCTTAACACGCTTGTTTTTTTGTACTTACAAATTAAAATGCCATTTTAATACGAAAATCAGCAGCAATAAACCTTTTTCTATCAGAACTTTTACTATTATTATCACAATCTTATTTCTCAGCAATAGTTTTGAATGCAACGATAAAAAGTCTAACCCACAGCATGACATATTTCATGAATTTGTCTTTAGCTGTCCAAATAAATCCCATCATAAGCAGCGGCCGCCAGTCGATGACATGAAAATGACGTGAAATAGGAGTCCCAAATCCTAGACCCAGAAATAATGAATCTCTCCCCCGCCGAATGGCCAATCAGGATGGATTATTCAGTGTTTGGGAGAAAGGAGTGCTGGATTCAGAACAGAGATGAAACAAAATAGAGGCTTAATGGCAGCATTGATGGGAATAGCTGAGCATATGGTGCCAATGTGCCGCCACCTATACAATAAAGATCTGAAGGATATTCGGAGATGAAAGGATGAGAAGTGCAATCAGAATATGACAGTGTAAATCAGCTGCCTCTTTGCTGTCTCTCATCTGACATTTTTTAATAAAAATAAATTTAGCTCCATCTTGAGAAATGAAACCTTGCATAGGACAAAATGCATCTGCATATATGATGCAGCTCGTGTCAAAGTGAATAGAATCGGTGTCCACTCCACCAAAAAGGGTTAACAGGTGTTGGTGGACAGACTGTAGTCTAAGAGCATAATTGAGTCTGAGTTTGACCTTGTGAGGAAGGTCGAGCAGCACCGGCCAAAGGCTCTGTCAGCGTTTTGCATATTGTAAAAAGGACGGCACAATCTCAGTAATGGGCCAAAACCTGCGGGGAATAGATAATGAGTTTCTCCTCCCACTTTTCTTCTGCTCTTCGCCTCTTTTCCACCCATTCCTGACCTCGTACACTGGCACGCTGTGTCTCACCGTGTCCAAGCAGCTCATTGCTGATGGACATCAGTCAGAAATATAACAACCACTGTTCAAATAAAAATGCACCGTCTGGAATTGATTTTCAAGAATATTTTTACTTAAAAAATAATAATAATACTTAATCACTGATAGAATGATCACAATTTAAAATGTTGACATGAAATGTTAAGACATTTAGAATTTTACAAAAGATTTCTATTTCAAATAAAAAACATTCTATTCATCAAAGAATCCTGATGAAATGTATCACCATTTCCACAATAATATTAAGCAGCAATATTAACTGTTTTCAACATTCATAATAAGCGACACTGAAGACTGGTGTAAAGAATGCTTAAAATTCAGCTTTGCAATCATAAATCAAGTTTTACATTTTTAATGTAATAATATTTCACAATAAAACATTTTTACAGTATTACTGATCAAATAACTGCTGCCTTGGTTAGCATAAAAGACTTTAAAAACGATACAAAGTTTACTTTTTAATGGTAGCGTGTATGAAAAATACACAAATGTTATCTAACAGATAGATTATGTAGAAATCTTTGTCCTTTCATTTTAAATATTTGGAGTACATTTTTTTTTGGCAAACCCTAATTCATTTCTGACCCTAATGGACATTCATTCTGCTTTTACTTCTAAATCATCCTTTCATATTTTTGACACACCCACAGCTGTGTAGAATCAGTCTGTTATGAATATTCATCTGGATATTTTCCATTGTAATAGGCTTGAATTCAGAGTCAATTTTACTTATGCAAAGCTTGATGTATCTTAGATGAGCTCTTTTAAAGACTATCCCAAAGGACTACCACCATCTCTTTGTTTTCAAAAATATCATTTTCCCACAAATGTTCAGAAATGTGAGATAACTGAAGAGACTGAGAAATGAAAGCTTTTTTCCCTGTTTTTCCTGAAACAAGTGTAAATATGTGTGTATATAGATCTCAGCAATAATGAGACACCGCATGCGAGCCGATCCCGTTGCTTTTACCTTTTCTGAGCCGTTTAACCCTGGACAGGCTGAACAGGATCAGGGACTTCATTAGCTCATTACCTGCTGTAGCTACCAGCAATATTAACAATGCTAAGCATTCTCTCTCTGTTCACCAGGATCTACCCTGATTTCTTTGTCTCTGATCCCTCTTTTTCTCTCCTGTTCTTTTTTTCTCCTTTTGTGGAAGTGCCCAGCCTGGCTGAACAATAATATGAAGTGCCAAAAAAATAAAGAGTTATTTCCATGACAAAAGCCTTCAGCATATGGTAGGCAACTCACAGCCCTCCATATGGTCCTTGAGAGATTTCAGATTGTCTCTCTTCTTTTCCCTTGCCTTCTTTCTCTATCTTCCTGCCTCCCTGTGTAAAAACGTAAAGATTTTTCCACTTCTGATATTACATTTTGCCTGTTATGAAGGGTTAAGCCAATAGTGATGTTTATGGACAATAAAATCAATAGCACAAGCAGTCTATTGCCTTTTTATTGACTAAATGTTTTGCTTTCTCCCAAATACAAAGCATGAAACGGATGCTGAAACGCTGAATGTGCATGCAGATGCTTTTAGAGATCCCAATCATGGACCCCTGACCTCTGCATTAGTAGAACTGTATGTCCCGGCTTATAGTCTGTACTTCTTACTGTAGGCCAGCACATAGATCAATTCTGAACACAAATGCAAGACTAGAGTCACAAATCAGAATGTGAGCAACATCTTCCTGTGTTCAGCAATGGGGCTGCTGATCTGGGATCAGCTTTGCCTTCAAGCATCAGTGCTATAACTATCACCGGAAGAACATCTAAACTGTAATCAAGTCAGCAGCTAAAGTCACTCTGAAACCTGGTGTACACGCATCTGTCCTGGTGCTCTTAAGCCAGTCCAAGCCATTAAATGTTAATGAAATATTGATTTTATGTTACTCTCTGGCCTTACCAAGATGCAGCACTCAGAGCTGAATGTGACTGATTACTGATTCTGAGGGAAAGAGACTGTCAGCAGGACAGAGGAGGACTGATGTCCAAGAAACCGGAAACACCATTTGACCATTATGTCCTTAACTGTCCTACAAGATTCAGGATTCTTAATTGCCATACAAGAACAATGAAATTAGGGCAGTCATTCTGGTGCAGTCACACATGAATACAAGCTACAGTGTTCACAGTGTTCATTTCGCTTGAGTTTCTGCCCGAGTGATTTATTTAATAGATTACATTGCTATATTCATTAAATGTTGCTTCTAAAAATGTAAATACAGGATAAGTTGGCACTTGGTTTACTACTTTCATGTACAGGCAGAACCATAACTTTCATAAACACTAATGGATAAAAATATATATATATATATTCTGAATAGTGGGTGATCAAATATATAAATTCAAACCCTGAGCCACAGTTCAGACAAGTACTGGTTATGGCTGTGTAATTTTTATGAACGTATTTCTTATGTAGAGATGAAATTTTATTGGCGTAAACAAAGCCATACTCTTTATAGAATTGGTTTTATAACATTCAATTCATCTTGAGTTAGGTTAAAAGCTTTATTTCTGTCTTAAGAAGTCCTGCAACTTAAAAGAATACAATTAAATAACATCAGTTTGTTTTTGTGGGAAATAAAATCTAGAATCTAGAATAGTAGATTTGAATTGAATAAGACTTCATTACATTTAAAGTCAGAGACCTATATTTTGCACATATTACCATGGTTTCCTTATGAAAGAATATAACATTGCTCCAGGTTTAGTAGTGAATACCACTGTGAATAAAGAGGTCAGTGTAGCTGAAGTCTCAGTGTGGTGATGCTGACATTAGATTTCATAAGAATTAATTATTAAACAACATCATCTGCAATATTGAGCATGTAACCCTAAACCACTCAACTTTCAGTGAAGAGCCCTGATAACACACTGTCCTGAGCTTTACCCTTTACCGGCATATGACGCTGAGGTTTCATTTGCTATCATTAATCCTAAAACAAGAAACTAGTACAGTGTAAAAAGAAAATCCCAGTGTTCAAGTGCCTTCATAAGATGAAATCCATGTGGTGTCAATATATGCAAAACTGTGTCTGCATGCGCTCTGGGCATGGATGCATTTAGTAAGTTACAGTAGTTACTAATTAAACTTTAAAAGATAAGAGCTCCCCTGACTCACCCTCATGTTGATGTTGAAACTGACCAACAGAATGATACTGCAGTGTTTCTCAATCCTGCTCCCAGAGGCCTCTCAACACTTCTCATTTTACAAGTGTTATGTCAAACAACTTTCAAATAACAATTTTTTTTTTGTAAAGTGCGCCATCAAAGGGTTAGGGTTACTGTAATGCTGTGCATGTACCATATAAATGTGAAGGTATATGATAGTAGCACAGCATCACCATCTAAAGCCATCACATAATATCACCACATTATTTTTGTTAAGGACTCCTAATTATATGTGCTGCATATTTGGATGTCAGTACCTTCTTGGTATGTCCAAACTTCATTGATGTGTGTCTGATATCAAAAGGATTCTGACGCTTGCCCGCCATCTGCTGGTTATTTTATCTCACTTCGGTCAGATCATAATTTGTGTGCAGAATACCCTACAATCGACAGTAACAGTATTAGTCTCTACTGAAGGTTCTTGTCAACATTTATTTGCGATAACAAGATTGTCAAGTTACCAACAATTTGGTGGCATGAGATAACCTTATGTAAAACAATTAATTTATTAAACTCTGCCCGTGTAATTATTTACTGCAAGCTCACATTCAGATCTATCTTCATCCAGTCAGAAACTGAAGAATAAAACCAAGTCTCTGCCCTACAAGTAGTTTTATTTTTCAATAATCTGTTTAATCTGCAATACAGAAGAAAATATTTGCTTCAATATCTGCTTCCATTTAACTGTGATTTTTTTTAAATGTAAATGTTATTTCCTTTAACCCACTATGTATACACCTTATGGTGCTCATAGTACAATTAAGACATTTCACAAAATTTTGTGAACCCACCATATGGCTTTGCAGCTATTGAGCTGAACTCTAGACAGAGTGGACAGTTTGTCTTCTCAAAGCACAAAGTGAATAATCATCTCCTGCTAGCAGTGCCTCATTATCCAGACTTTCTCCCCTTTGCTGCTTCTTCTTCTGTGTGTGCCAGCTTCACTGCTCTTGATGTTTTCTGTTGTTTGTGTGAAAATCCATCTGTCTGTTACAGTCTGCTGGCAGTGGGTCCAAACGTCCCTTCTGCTCCTGTCAGAAGAATCAGTTCACAGCATTTAGAGATCCAAATGTTCATTTTCCTTTCGATTAATGATCCAGAGTGAGATACAGAGTGAGCCTTCCTCCAAAAAAAATCTCAGCTACAGCAGACAGATCTCATTCTTTATCATGCCAAATGTCCAGTGTACTGCAGAGACAAATTTGCCGTAGATTTTCTTGGCATATGGCAACAGTAACGTTTGTCAGGCCAGCTTTTACCAAATGATTGATCATTTTTGGGAAGGCTTTTTTGGCAAGCTTAGAAATAATATCAGAAACAACAGAACAACGATACAGACATCAGACACTAGGTAAGAGGTATGAAAATATGTTTTTGTTGTTGTTACTTGAAATACCTTTACATTGCTGATACAAATAGAGAAATGTGGATTTGAATTAGGCTATGTAAAAAAAAAAAAAAAAAAGAAACAGTCAGAATAAAATCAGGTCTCACATGCTATGTGCAAAGTGCTAATGTCCAGTATATCCACTATGCATTGTGCCAGTTATGCAGTAGCTAATTAACGTTTTGTCGTAACTAAAACTAATTTTGTAAGGAGTTGTATGTTTGACGATGGAGAGCTCATTCTCTAACATTTATTTTTAACTGTATCTATATCATATTTAAGCAATACTACACGAGCAAGAGTGTTGCAGTAATCACTGCCGTGTTATTAAATTACGATATTGATTTTATACAACAACTTCAATAAATAATAAGCGATTTAGGCTACATTTTAGACACAATATCGCGATTACTTTGTCCTGTAAATAATTATTATACATTGGAAGGTTTTTTTCGGTGTACGACATCAAAATTACCGCGAGGGTGACAGGAGACGAGACGACTCTTGTATGGCTCTCGCGATTTTTCGATGTCATCACCGATCGGTCTGCGCAGCGCCCCGAACCACTGTTTCGAAACAAATGATTCGCAAAGCTTCCGAAGTGTTTTCCAGAAAACCTCCGGAAATACATAACATCCCAATGGATGTGATCATACGACCCATTCCGCCTGTTCCAGAGGAGCAGAAGTTCCAAAGCAGGTAACAATTAATTTAGACTATTGACTTCATTTAACTTTTAAATTTGCTCATTCAGTGAGCTCATTGCATAACTTAAGTTCTGTGTTGTTTTTACGTAAAATTAGATACATATCGAACCTGTAATTGCGTCCAGATAATACGTAAAAGATACTATAAATACGTAAAGTCACATACGTATTGGACAGTTTTAATTTAATTTAGTACATTCTAAATATGTACGTTTTGATTGTGAGATCAGGGTGATATATATATATATATATATATATATATATATATATATATATATATATATATATATATATATATATATATATTATAGATCAGTGGATGCAAAACACATAAGGGACGTTTCTTATGACACTGATAAAGAATGTAAACTTTTTATTCTGAAAATGGCACTTGGATGTTCCTTAAGAATAGCTAAAATTAAGGAAATATTCACACAAATGTATAATCTGATAGCAAAATTAATTTCAGGTCAGTTCCTCTGGATGTAGGCTATCCTTTAAAGGTGTTTCATTCTTATGAATTAGAGCTTTGAATCATCTAAAACAACTGTAACCTGACATAATTTATGTTCTTTTTGCTCAACATCATTTTTACTTGGCCACTGTGAAGATTAAACGGATATCTCTCCATCTGTCAGTTCATAGTCTGACCACGAGATGGCAGCATTACCATACTGATTGATTAAAGCAGACATTCCCAACAATTTTCGTCAGCCGAAATCTTTTAGTTTGACTTAAAAAAAAATGTAATTACCCAATTAGATATTATGTTGATATTGAATAAAACAACACATTTACTCTGTTACTGGTTAACATGAGGTAGATAAAAAAACAAAACTTTTAGTATTTTTATTATGTTTTTTTACTATTGTTTTTATTGTTCTTATTTTAAGATTATATATGTTAATTTAACTTTTTTTGAAATTCTTTTATTTTATTAGGTTTTAGCTTTTCATCAACTCATGGTCTCCTGTAGTTCACTTTGAGAAGTCTTTGTGAGTTTGAATAGAGTATGAGATTTCGTCCATTGGTATTTGTAGGCCAACCTGAAATGCTAATTCATTTCTATGGTTATTATGGGGGGGCATGGACAGTTGAAAGGTTGTTATTTTATTATATTTAATAAATGCATTCCATTTGATAAAAAAAAATAAAATAAAATAAAATAAAAAAGCAATAATAATAGTTGCTGCAATGGTAAAACACACACACGCACACACACACACACACACACACTGAAAAACAATGATTTGTATTGTATGTTTCCATTTGATGCTCAGGATTCTCTGACCTTTGATGATTTTTTTCATTAGGTCTCTTTCAAATTTCTATGCAAAACCACTTCATAAGCAGCCACAAGATGACCACAGGAGTGTGCTGGTCTGGAGACTATTGGACTTGGTTTCACATGTGCTCTGAACCACAAGCTTGAGTCTCTCAGCACAGTCAGATTCATAAAGAATCACGTTTCCAGATCTGCTTTGCATGTTAAAAGCTACACATCTTCATCATCACATTTTAATAATCACAGCAAACAATGTGCTTTGTGTATTTTTAGATAAGCTAAATGCACAGGATTTTTATAAATTATTATTTGTGCCAGTGGAGGGGCATGAAAAATGTAGGACATTCTTTTCAGCTCATCCATAACGGCAGGACATGTCGGGGGTCATGTGTCATGAGAACTGGCCAGGGTTCTTCTCCTCAGCAGGCTGGAGTGAAGGAAAAGAATGAATACAGCAGCTCAGTTTTATTACACTGCTATATATAGATGGATTGAGGCTCACAGTCAGACTGATATAGAGGAAATATAGTGAAACATGCTCTTACAGACATTTCTGCTCTCAGCCGTTGAGGAGATCAGAGGACAAGCACCTCAGATTTCTTCCTTGTAATGGCATTTCACTTCCCTTTGACCTCTGACTTTGGCTTAATATCCATAGCCAAAGGCCTCTCATATTCTACAAGAACGATGACTGAAGCTTTTGAAACCCAGCTCCTCTGACAGCTTAAATTGCAGGTGGCTCAGACAACAGTTTGTAGATATGACTTCAATAGACCAATAAAATCCCTTGTAAATGCCAGCAGCTCCAAGGTTTTAAAGGGGATTTTTCAATTAATAAAAAATCATAATTTAGATGAAATAGGCTATTTTCTGTCCTGTTTTGACCGCCCTCATCGAAATGCTCAATTTGAATAGGTGTAGCAGATTGTAGCCTTTGAAGTAAATGCCCACTGCAATTGTCACGATCATTACATGGAGTGCCCATGAACTTTTGTAGAGGGCACTCCAATCAGGACTATTCCACATTTACCACCAGATGTCACTCGGACTCTAGCACCTCTTATCTGTTGCACCACACCCTAACTACATTTCCAATGAGTCTCTGCATCACAATCACCCTGCCACACCTGCTCATCATTCCTCAGTCAATCTCCTTGCCACACCTGCACCTCATTTACACACACATATAAGCAGCACACTCACTCCCACTCATGGCGAAGTCTTGATTTGCTGTGTTTGTCATTTCCGAGCGTTTTCCTTGTGTTTTCCTCTCTGTACCTGACCTTTGGATTGTTTATACCGACTCTGATTCTCTGCTGCCTGCCCCCGACATCTGCCTGTTCCTGTTTTCGATTCTGGTTATCCCTATAAACCTGACGCTGTTGCTGATCATTGCCTGTCTGACCATTCTCATTAAAAGTTCTGCACATGGATCCGAACCTCTCTGTCTCATCATTACAACAATGATTGGCTAACAGTTTTGTGTGTTTTATAGCTACATGTGATTTATTGTTTGGTTTCTACATAGACCTGTGTTTGCCTCTTTCGTTATTTACAGTACATGCAGGAATCGGTGGGCGGGCCTAAACAGGCAGCGTTGTAGAAGCAGGCGTTGATCGTCTTCTGTGGAGGCGGTGTTTAGCCACACTATTATGTTATAAAGTGGCACATTCAACAACCTGTCATTTTGGTCAAATGGCTTCAATATAAGCTGTTTTTAGACTAATTAGAAAGTTCTGAGTTCTGAAACTTACAGGATGTTTTAAAAGTGCTATGACCTTTTATATGTCAAATGTTAAAGTGCAGCCAAACACTCAGGGAAAAAAAGGTATAGGCTTGTTGTATTGCTTGGACAAACACACTTAAAATATTCTTCAAGGTACACAAAAGCAAGAAATTCATACAACGACATAAGCGTGAGTACATAATAACTGAGTTTTCATTTTTTGGTGAACTGGCCCTTTAAGAAATGTGGTCTTACCTTGGGATCTTCGTAGCAGTTTAGCTGGACACCAGCAGCTGCTGACTGCAGGAATCATGTCTTTACAGCCGCGTCCTTTGATCGTGGAAGAAGGTATAGGCCTGTTATAGGCGATTACTACCTTGAAGATCTCTGCTGGAAGATAACAGTTTCTCTATTGGCGATATATGAGTCCCTGGGGTGCTGGCCCTGATCTTGGCCTCCCTTTGGGACCCCTCAGGAAGTGAAGAGGGGGCCCCGGGCCTAGGCGGAACAAACCTGCCGGACTGTAAATTTCTGGCAAAAGAATGGTCGCGTGTGAGAAGACTTCCTGTGGCTTCAACACGGTCCGGAAGAAAGTATCCTTAGAAGTCTCCTGACTCCTCTGATTGAGGAGACACAAAGAAAGAGAGACAGACACACACCCAGTTTGGGAAGTGTGGGCTGCACCTGCTGCTTTTAGCGGAAATAAAGGAAGCTACATCTACACCTACATCCCAAAAATTCTTCTTCCTAACTAGGAGGAGAGAGACAAGGAAGAACAGATGGTGGGAGAAGAAACAGATCCAGGTACTTGAGGCAACATTAACACATAAGTATGTGTTTGGAAATCTCATGAATATTTCAGCCTCACGAGCACCTGCCATGAACCGGCGTAATTCTACTACTCTGCTTCTGACAGGCATGACAAATCATCCCTCTTGGACAAATCCAGTCTGCCTGAGGATCATGAGGATCTTCTTGTTAAGGTTATAAATGATATGTTGTAGAAATTGTTATATTTATGCACGCATGACCATATATATATTACTGCTTTGCATACTCTTGGCATTCTCTTGATGAGTTTCAAGAGGTCGTCACCTGAAATGGTCTTCCAACAGTCTTGAAGGAGTTCCCCGAGAGATGCTTAGCACTTGTTGGCCCTTTTGCCTTCTGTCTGCGGTCCAGCTCACCCCTAAACCATCTCGATTGGGTTCAGGACCGGTGACTGTGGAGGCCAGGTCATCTGGCGCAGCACCCCATCACTCTCCTTCTTGCTCAAATAGCCCTTGATGCCTTCAGTGTGACTCTACAATTTTCATAGTCATGAAAATAAAGAAAACTCTTTGAATGAGAAGGTGTGTCCAAACTTTTGGTCTGTACTGTATATACACATATAAATGTTGCTGAAAATGTAATTGGCTTGTAACAAACTGTGATATTATATATTATAATTATTTATCTAATAATTTACAAATTCATTAATTGTTTGGACTGAGGCAGATCTGAATGTAATCTTGGAGTTGATTGTAAGGAAGTCTGTTGTTTAATCAGAAGATTAAGTTATAAATGTTTTTATAAAAATTACAAGGTCAAAAGAAATTTTAAAATTAAATACATACGTGAATGAATTGTACACAATAAGACAGTAAGTTCAATAACAGAAAATTAATTATACCAGTTACCAGTCTACAATAAATGTATACCAGTCATTTATTATTGAATCACAATCTAGGTATGATTTTTTTTTTTATCTACATTTTTTTCCATATCCTTATGGCACAGTTTGTTGTTGTAGTTGTTGTTTTGTATTGGCCCCAAGAGTTAATTTTTAATTTTTATTTTTTATTTTTTGTTAACAAAGGATTGAAATCATGAAATACAAGCAGAATGAATTGTTCTGATGTAAATTTCCCATTGAATTGATTGTATCAAATTACTCGGGAACTTTTTTCAACAGTTTATATAGAACAATTTATATAGAATAAAACCATTCACATCAATAGTTATTTTCTAATTGGCAAATATAGTGAAATCTGCTAACAACATGCTCAGCCTTTTATTTCAGAGCTCTGAGCAGTTGAGCTTTCGGTTTCATTTTCCAGAACCAGCTTGATTCAGCGTTTACAGATGTGCAGTTTGTACAATTTAAAAGAAAATAAAGATTTTACATCCTTGAATATATGTTTGAATACTTTAACATCAGACACCAGAACACTGATGTAGACTTGCGTTCTCTGTTTGAAAGTGTCTGTTAAGTGTGTGTTGGTGCTCCTGCTGTATGGTCTTTTTTCGTATGTCAGAGTCCAAGAGTTATGGAGCAATAAGACATGAATAGACTTCCTTTTCCTTTACAGCTTTTGGCAGGATCCTACCATTGACCCTTACCTGAAGGGGTCAGTCAACATTTCCCTGAATAGCGTCTGATTTCACACTGTGGCTCTGTGCGCTGTATGAATCCCCTGCTGATGCTGCAGTGCAGGAGGGGTTACATGATGATAAAATAATGACATATACTTGCACACTCACATAGGGAAATTTACCAAACCATTTCAGCATTTTTGTGGAGTTACATGCAAATGAATAATGGACTTCTCATCCCCTATGGATGGATGTACATTAGCCTTGCAAATACTGTGAAGCATTAGCTGTCCTGAAAACACATTTTCCTCTTCTCTTTCTAACACACACCTCCATCACATGTGGCCACAATATGAGTTACTAGACACTGACCCTATAGTCATACAGCTGATGTACTGCACAACAGTACAGCATTATATACAATGATAAACTCCTTAATGTCCACTCATCCTTATGTGCACTACATCTTCAGTACGCATGCTATGAACATATTTATGGCTTAGAATAATGTCCAAATGTAATAAGTCCAAATGTGTATTTCTCTCTTTTTTGGGGGGTAAACTCATTTATAATACTACATTTCTGTTGTAATGTAACCATAAAACCACTGAAAATGATTAGAGCAGATTTATAGCTCAAATTAAACATAATTTATAGCAAGTTTTAAAAGATGTATTAAAGGAATAGTTCACCTCAAAATGAAAATGTACCCTCCCACAAGCCATCCAAGATTGCTTCTTTAACAGAACAGATTTGGAGAAATTCAGCATTACGTCACTTGCTCACCAGTAGATCCTCTGCAGTGAATTGGTACCAGTGTAATGAGAGTAACAGCTGATAAAACCATCACCTCACAATAATCCACAAGTAATCAACACAACCCCATAAGTGTAAAGCTGCAAGTTTGTAATAAACATTAAGACATTTTTAACTTCAAACCATTGTTTATGGCTAAAATCGGAGTCCTTTATCCACAATATTGCTTTCTCCAGTAAAAAACACTCTCTCATCTGAATCTCATTTGAATAAAGAGAGAAGTATGCACTGATCAAGCACCATTTTCCACCAAATTCAGCACAAAATAAATAAATATTTCAGACCATGGATTTTTTTTTTTTTTTTTTTGCTGGAGGAAGTTGAATTGAATTCTAAAGGTTTATGAATAAATGAAAGGCTAATGATGGATTTGTTTACTTCAAACATAGTTTTTCACGTCAAAAGACATTAATTAATGAACTGGAGTTATATCAATTACTTACAAATTATTGTTTTTATAAGCTCATTTTAACGGCACCCATTTCATTGGCAAGCAAGTGATGTAAAGATACATTTCTTTATATCTGCTTTGATTTAAAAAAAAATTGAATGGCCTGATGGTGAGTCATTGTTTAGCAAATTTTCTTTTTTGGATAAACTACCCCTTAATGCTTTTATAAAATTCTTAGCTACAAATTTCTGCCTTTAAATGCTCCAAAAATTGGCCCCATTTACTTATTTTATTTTATGTTGAACAAACAAGACATAAGTGTAATTTACTTTTGTGGTAATCACCATTACACCAAGTGCTGTTGATTGAGCTTAACTTGAACCTCAAATATTCCTTTAACATAATACCACAGATTGCAGGTTACATTATAGAGGGGAAGTTCTTATAGCGTAGTCTACCCCCTTTTCCCATACCCCCTCCCCCCCACACACCTGCTCTTCTCACTCAAATGTATGAACCATAAAGCCTACACAGTCCCTCTCTCCTTCCTTCTAAGCAAGTCTCTCTTTTTCTCTCTGACATGACTTTATTGGCCCTGTAAATCTGTGTATTTACCTGCAGTCTTTGCCCACTGACTTCATCCAACTCATATGAGAACACTGAGTCTGTCATTGCAGGATAAATACGAACCTAGCAAAGAAGTGGTGGAACATTACATTTGTTAACATAAATTAATGCAGTTACCTAATAATTTAAATTGGAACATTTAAACATTTAAATTGGAGACTGTTTGGATCAGCATAGCTTCACTGATTATTGCCCACCAGGCTTGTAAAAACAGCATGCAGGTGTTTTGAAAATGTCGTAGGTGTCGTAGATGTTGGGAGGGGGTTGTTGGTGCAGCTGAGGGGACAGAAAGTCCTGGGTTTAAGTGACACTGGCATGTTTGTGAAAGCTGCTCCAAGTGACGTATTACGGGCCATGGTAGCAAAGAGAAAATAAATGAGACAGCGAAAGAGGGTCTGGAAACCATTTGCCACTGTCTCACTCTCTATTTCTTAGATCATTCTTAACATCTGCCTCATGTTTATTTACCCAACACCCGCTTCTGGCTATAAACAAACCATCACTGCGTGAGCTCAGCCGCAGCAGAAGCTGATAGACTCCAGCAGAACCTCTGCCCCTTGGCCACAAACCAAACAGTTGAGAGTTCAACAAACAAAATTATATGAATTTAATATTGTTATCCTGCAAATGGCATAACAGTTAGAGCTGGAGTAAAACTGTGACCCAGGACCATAAAACAAGTCATAAGGGCCAATATCTGAAAACTGAGTAAATAAGCTTTAAATTGATGCATGGTTTGTTGGGGTACTACAATATTTGGCTGAGATACAACTATTTGAACATCTGGAATCTGAGGGTGCAAAAAATCTAAATATTGAGAAAATGGCCTTTAAAGTTGTCCAAATGAAGTTCTTAGCAATGCATGTTACTAATCAGAAAATACGTTTTGATATATTTACAGAAGAAATTGTACAAAATATGTTCGCAGAACATGATCTTTACTGAATATCCTAATGATTTTTGGCGTAAAAGAAAATCTATAATTTTGACCCATGAAATGTATTTTTGGCTATTGCTACAAATATACCCCAGCTACTTAAGACTGGTTTTGTGGTGCAGGGTCACAGCTGTGCTTTCAGCTGTTGTTAGGTGACATGTCAAAACAAGGAGAGTTTCTGAAAATCAGTTGAAAATGCCCAGAAATATACATTTTTATAAAAAGTCACATTTTGAATAAAGCATGTAGTTATACATATTGAGGACCAAATGAGGATGAGCACATTGCTTGAGCACATAAGCTGAGGTCAAAGATGAGAGGTCACAGGTTTGTGAGTTTGGTCACTTAAGCCCATATGGTTGATTTAAGGTCTTGCATTCCTTTGCACTGAAACAGAGAGCATTATCATGAAGCAGTGAGACAAGTTATGCATATATGACAAGGCCAGTCATAAATTACGACAGGAAGGAAAGTGAAAACTTAAATGTGTGAGTGTGAAGCAGAGGAATCAAATGTAGGAAATAAGAATGAAAGCGGACACATCTGACTGTCTATATATGGCTATTAAAAAAATATATAAAAAACTGACCAAAAAATTAACATTGGAAGTATGAGAGAAGAAGCAGAAAAAAAGAAGAAAAATAAGGTGCAAAAGAAAAAGGTCGAGACAGAGACCCCCTACTGTTCTTTACTGCGGCCTCGTGCTCTTTGAGCCACTGAATGAAAACAAAACGCAGCGGGTCTTAAAATCTCACTTCACAAAACCAGTAATGCCCAATGTGATTCGAGTAAAAGGGTCGTATTTGAAAGTAAATAATAGCTATAATCTCTATTGCACTTCGACTTGAAAACCTTGATTCACCAATAAATAAATTATTTTATTTATCCATTTGTTTTTCCAATAAGCCACTTAGGAAAGTGACGGAAAGTGCTTCTGTAAATAAACACCAGCATTACAGTGCGTTTGCGTTCATCGCCCGGTGTTGTTTCAAACGCATCGCTGTCAAATGGCCTCGCAATAAAAGCAGTAAATTCAGAGGATGATCACCGGTCGAGAGTTACTCGCAGGTGCAGCTTCTGTTTTTCCAGTGAAGGGTCATATTACTGCACGAGCTCTTTTATTTAAAAAGTCACATTTTCTTCGTTTCCACATTGCATAATAATAATAGCCTTCTAAATTTAAATAGACGTTTTTATTTTTAGTGGGTTTATTTTTTACAGTACATCGGACAGAGACAAAAGATGCCAAAATAAAAATCGAATTATATATATTTTTAAATGATTAAAAACGGAAAGGGAAATGATCTTGAACAAAAAACAACAACAACTGAAATATCAAAAATAATAATATAACACCAGGAATAATGAACTGATTTAATGAAATCAATAATATAAGATTTTATAATAGTACTATAAATTATAAATATTATATAAATGTTAGAAATTATAAATCTATAAAACATAAAACACCCTAAGCATTACATTACTGTGGCAGTACCATACAGTGCAGAAGGCAATATTATTGAACTGAAGCTCATCGCACTGTATTTAAGGTACCTTTTTGTAACCTTTAGTTACAGAGACTTTAGGAACTAATGTGTGCCTTATGGTACCAATATGGACGCTTTAAAAAGATGCGAACCAAAGACAGCTTTTGAACCCTTTTTTCTGAGAATGCATGTTTTAAGAATAGCACAGCCATGTATGGTAGCCCTAAAGCTGTCCAAAAACATACGTTTTGGTACTTTCATCTAGATGCAACTTTTTGTTCTTGCTTTATTTTATCCATGGATGTTTTGCCATTTGTTAGCTAAAATATCAAGTAGCCTATTAAAAATAAGTATTTTGTGCTCAAATATGATTTAACTGTCTGTGAGACTGTAGCTTTGGTTATTTGCATATCAGTGACTGCTCCTCCCTGATCCTATAAGACCGCGCGCGCTACTCCTGCTTTAGCTGCGCGCGCATGGAATGACTACAAGGACGCACATCAAGAGGATATTTAGCATGTGATGAGATTGATCAACTTCTGAAAGACATCAGAGAAACACACATCAGGGTTTGGTGATGCAGTGTTTGCGTGGCTAGTGCTTGACAACAAGCCATCGTTTCATTTTGGATACTCTGGATACTTCCCTCTTCGATTGCATCGAGCTCTTCTCACTCAGATCGGAGGCCAAATCATTTTTAGTGATGGCATTTGCCATGCTGCGGCCCATGGCGACTCATCTAGCGTACTCAGATGTTGTTATGATGTCTGAGGATGATGAAAACCGCAGCGAGAGCGACGGCAGCTCGGAGCAGAGCTACGGCTGCTGTCCCAGTGCGGAGAAGCGGCGGCGGATGTCGCGCAACTCCACGGTGAGCAGTGTGGTCATAGTAAAGCAACGGAACGCAGCGAACGCGCGGGAACGCGACAGGACACAGAGTGTCAACACTGCTTTCACGGCGTTACGGACTCTTATTCCCACCGAGCCGGTGGACAGAAAGCTGTCAAAGATTGAGACTCTGCGCTTAGCCTCCAGTTACATTTCACATCTGGCCAATGTGCTCCTGATCGGGGACGGTCACGGAGGAGAGGACGCGCAGCCGTGCGTGAGCGCGGTTTATAGCGCGCAGGGAGACAGCGGAGGAAAGCAGCCGCGCACCATATGTACTTTCTGCCTCAGCAGCCAGAGAAAAGGGGTAAGAGAATTCAAATGGATGGACACGTGAGAATAATATAAAATAGTAGCCTAATAATTAACACTTATCTTTAAAATAGTTACCGTTTACAAATGGCAAATGGACAGGATGTGCATATCCACGCACCTCATAAAGTGTGAAGGACCCTGGATGTCGCTAATACGGACAGATAAAGAGAGCAATTTTGAGAATAAATCACACATAAATGATATTTGAGAGCTTAAAACGAAAGGAAAAAAAAAACACATTTAAGTTACAAAGATAATAGAAGCCTTTATGTTATTAGTGGTAATTATGCCCATAAAATATTCAGTAACAACTTTTTTTAACTTTAATATTTGATCCCCTCTAATAGGCGATTGATAATGTATTTGGACACTTCTTTTTGTGCCAGACGATAATTAGAAAGTGTCACATTTCCTAACTATATTAATTTCCTCAAATAGTTTACTCTTTCCTTGTCAATAGTCTTTATCAAAGCGTAAGCTGTAGGCGAGTATGTGTTTGCCAACATTCAGAAGGCATGACTAAAATCTCGAATAAAGCAAATTAAATAAAAGTACAGATCAAAGCAAAAATAAATACATAAAAAATACATAGCCTAAATAAAAAAAAATACAGGTCATATATTTGTAATACATTAAATTAATAATCTTTTATTTTGTCTGTTTGTGCTTTCGCAGATAAAGGACGGGACTGACTGCGTCCGTATGCGGGGAATCACTTCATTGCGCGTGACACGCCGGTAGCAGCAGCAACACAGCGCGTGAGATGAAACCGCAACTCAGGGAGCGCGAGAGGTGAGCAAGACTCCTCGCGACGGAGATTTTCCGAAGACTCGCCATTCAATCAAGAGTTGATTCTGAGTTTTCGTGCTTTTTCTCTGTGTGCTTTGTATAGAGATATAAACCTTTAAAATGCAGTGCATGAGATATATATTTTTTCGTTTTCTTTTTAATTAAAGAGAATTGATACATTTTATACATAAATTGTGAAAGCCATGGTGAAATAAAATATATATTTTTCAAATTTCAAATGTCCTCTGTCAGTTATGCGTGGATGGCAAATGAAAAAAAAGCACTTTTGTGGATGTTTTAGTTAGATTTTTTTTTCTTTAAAATGTTTAATTCTATTTCAGACAGGAACCACTTTGGCAAGTTTACTTGAGTTTATTGAACACAATTTATCTTTGGCGGTATGGTTCCTTATGGGGGTTCTTGCTCCCAGAATAACTGAACATACAAGAGCTTTAACATTAACCCCCGGAACCATGAATTTAGAAATACATAATAATTAAGACTTTTAATTAAGTCTTTAAAGCAAACGGTGATAATCATGTAGATGTGGCAGTGGTACGTCTATCCTGTGAAACAAGACAATAGACAGAAGGTGTGCAGTAATGTGCTCATGCATATAATGGGGAGGGAGTGAGGGTTGCGAGTCGTTGAGCATACTTACCGAGCAGTAGTGGCACGTATATATAAGTCCCGTGTCTAATAGGAGAGATGTGATTGGAGCGATTTGACAGCTGACCGCATCAGCTGTTCACAGCCTTGCCTCCTTGGCCTGACTGAACTGACGCTGCGCTTGATTTCTTCAACAAATCTGTTAACCAAAAGTTTTCATTAGCTGTAGAAAAACTGAATGATGATGGTGAGACAAAATTCAGTTCTTGGTTGGACGTTAAACTTTTATATATATAGCTTAGCTGCATGATTTAGCTTCTGTAATGTGAAAGAAATAATATAGCAATTTTCCTCATTTATTTTCATATTACTTTATTTAAAAAACTAATTTTAAACGTTGTCCTTTTTTGAAACGGCCCAAATTGCTCTTATAGACATGGTTCTCTTCTGGGTTTGTATCCCTATCCAAACATGGCCTGGAAAATACAACCAATAGCTTGGAAGAACAGTTCAGAGCTCAGGGGATTTAGGGCAGAGCTTCAAATCAATAATTCAAATGAAAGTAAACATCAATTCATATTCATATAAAACTTAACTGTTGATCTCTTTACATAATTGTTAAGTTGGTTAGTAATCTAGAACAGAATCTAAATGCTTTCCATTGATTTTTTATTCTTTAATACACATCTGTCTCCATGTGTTTTTGAAATCTGGGATGTATTAGTTACGGTAAATACTACCCTTCGGTCAGCACGGGGACCTGCCGCAGCTGTGCATCTGTGAGCTGCATAAATCACCACCGAGGTCAGCTTGGAAGGTGGGGTGGGGTAAAATAGAGCAAGAGAAAGAGTAAGAGGTGCATTTGATAAAGAGAAAGCAGGGTCGAAGGTCTGGGCAAAGATTAAGCATCCAAGCTCTCGGATGCTTGGATAAAGGTCATAGGTTACTGTACATACAAGCTGAGTGGGTGGTTTAAAATTGGAGTCAAAAAATGGATCCGTAAAATTGTCAATATCCCAATATATTCTGTGAAATTTATTTAGTTAATAATAATTAAAAAAAAAAAACGAACCCTGGGTGAACTGGTTGGGAAAGTAAAACCCTAGGAGAAAGCAAATATGATCTCTGATCTGATCTCTCATCTTTGGTTTTAAAGTAGTTGTTTCATCCCACATGAAGCGATCAGACCGGAGACAGAGACATTCATACCACCAGAGTTAAACAGAATGATTCTCATATGAAAGAGTCCATGATTGTGTTTTTTTGTTGTTTTGTATTGGTCTCTTCAACAACAAGAATAGATTTAGACCCCTGGCTGCTAGGGGTCAGTCTCAGATTTATCTGAGAAATTATGATGATTGAATTAATGACTGAGATTTAATACATTGAAATATGTTAGACATTATATATATATATATATATATATATATATATATATATATATATATATATATATATATTGTAATATAAAAAATAATCTAAAAAGTTATCTGAATATATATTGATGAATTATATATTATTTAGTCTAATCGCAACCCAGGTTTATCTGAGAAATCATGATGATTGAATTAATGACTGAGATTTAATACTTTATATATTAAATATATTATAATATAAAAAATAATCTAAAAAGTTATCTGAATATAAAATTATGAATTATATATTATTTAGTCTAATAGCAACACAGGTTTATCTGAGAAATCATGATGGTTGAATTAATGAAAAAAAGCTGTATTATAAAATATAATAATACATACAAAAGTTTCCTGAATATATAATGTTCAAATATTTATTATGTAGTCTAATCAAAGCCCCAAATTTATCTTCGAAAGTAATGGCATAAATGATTGGGATTTCACATATTGAGATCTAATTGTATGTCATTATAATATACATTAGAATTTATTCCAGAACCTGTTTAATCACACACTGTAAAGTTTTCATGTCAGATTGTGCAATTTCTCATATTTCTGGGGGGCTATGATATCACAAGTGTTTTAAAAGCATTTGTTTTTTAAATAAATGTATTTTTTGCTTTTTCATTATTCTTTTAGTTATTGATCATCCCCTCCCCTTTAAAATAATCCCTGAGAAATATTAACTGGAATGTCATATTTAACCCCATACTTCTATATTATGAACATCTAATTTGTAAAGAAAATATATCTATATTAAATTAGAGACACATTTTTACAAGTGCACTCAGAATTTTGAACCTCACTGTACATGTTTTAATGAATTGGTTCAGCAGTGTGCAGTGATAGTACTTCAGTGTTTTGGCAGCTGGTTGTGTTTGAATTCCCATCATATGATGCTGATCCACAGTGTTTAAATTGTGATTGATGTTTCCCAGCCGTCTATACTGCAGTCTAATCTTCCTCTCACTGCTGTGATTTCATCATTTCACAGCAGATTTTATAGGCTTAACTATGATATTTGGAAATTCATAAATCGGGTTTGATTTGGTCTCTTTGGGTCTTTCACTTGGCTTTTTAGAAGCATTTCATAACAAAATCCAACAACGTCTTTCCTCTCAGACCCCAAACCTTGACACTCGTATACTCATGACTAAGTGGTTGCCTAGTGATACTTGTCCCAGAAGGAAACTCTCTCCTCTGAGTTTAGTTTGGCAGAGTCTACATATGGATCAAGGCACACACACACACACACACACACACACGTATACACACAAGTATTGAAAGACTTAGAGCAGGTCAGTAAATGGTCGTGGAAGACCTGAGGATGACTCCCTGGTGCTTGTGTGTACATGGAAACTTCATTGCCATTTATGAATAGACAAGAACTGCCTTTTTCCGGTGTGTGCATTTCTGGCTCATATGTCCGATGTGAGATGGCTCCCCAAGGTTTTTGGTCTGTAGGAAGTTGTCACGGGCACACAGGAAAGCAAAACATGCATGTCCGACCCCACTGTGACTGTCTCACCGTGCCTCACACACACACACCCCTTTCTGCTGTTCAGCTCCATCAGCTCAGCAGATGGATGATTCCCAGACACCATAACTCACTGACAGGACTGTATCCGGCCTGCAAAGAGAACTTCATGGAAATTATATTCATATTGAAATAAAAACATTATGTATCTCTAATGAATTCTACTTTGGGACCCGGAGTGTAAAACATTCACTTACTTCAGAAAACCTATTAATGGATTAGAGTCCAGAGAAATAAAGAACCACACACAAGCTACGAGGAAATTTAATACAGTGTAAAGTCAGGTAAATATATTTATTAAATTACTTTTGATATATTACTTGCACAACAAAGATTTTTTTGAGATGATAATAGAGAGAAAAGTTAAACATCTAGCTTTGTACCACTGTATCATGAAAGTAAACTTTAGTAGACAGTTTTAAACATGCATTTCAAGATTTCAGAAAAAAAAAACAACAACTATGTAATGTGCACTTTGAAATTGCTGGTAAATTTCACCAACAATTACAAAGAAAAGGCACATAGCACATTACATTAAGCATGATTTTTTTTTTGCATGAATACTCTAATATGTTTTGAAAAAACAAAACAAAAACAACTGGCACTAATTTTGTGGTCAAAGATTTTCAGATATTAATAAAATTTTAAATGCTTCACTGCTTATCTTTGTTCGATGGATATAAATAAAAAGATGTAAGATTCCCAAGGTTAAGTTGTCCTTTCCCTTATTTACAATCTGTTTAAATATTTTTTTTTTACTTTTTTAAACATACAAAAAATATTTTGAATTACACAAAAGTTTGTGTCTAAATTATTATTATTTTTTTAGATTGGCTGCATTTTAATCTACTTTAGAATAATTTAATAGAGTTGGACAAAAATAAATTCCCATCACATAATTGACACACACACACACACACACACACACACACACACACACACACACACACACACGTTTGTTTTTGTGAAAAGTGGGTACATCCTATATTCTATCGCCCTACACCAACCGTACACCTAACCCTAACCCTCACAGGAGACTTTTGCATTTTTACTTTCTCAAAAAAGAAAAAAAAAAAAAAAAAATCACTCTGTATGGTTTATAAATGTTTTGAAATATAGGGACATGGATTATGTCCTCATAAGTCACCCTCTCCTTGTAATACCTGTGTCATTATACAGAGTTGTGTCCTATATATATATATATATATATATATATATATATATATATATATATATATATATATATATATATATATATATATATATATAGGCAATTCAGTCACCATGCATTTTATGCTTAAACTTGGTCCCTCCCTCTCTCTCTCTCTCTCTCCCTCTCAGTGCCACTTTTATTTTTAAAATAAAATTGAAAAGCAGTCTGTCCTTTTTTCTTTTTCTTCCTTATATATGTATGTTTATATTCATCACTGGTTTCACCTTACGTATAAGTTACTGTTTCAAACTGTTTCTGTTAATTTATGTGTTCTGTTCAATTAAGAGAAGAGAAGGAAGGGGGAAGCATCACTAATACGCACGCTTGCTGCCTCACATTCCCAGTCTCTCATTCACACATACTTATTGTTTTCGTTCAGTGTTCAGGAGTCTGGAAACGGAATTCCCTGAATTGGGAATTGCTGGACAATGTAAATGCCCCACAGTTATCAGCATGGAATGCCTTCAAGCAGAAGATGTGACACTCCCAGACATTAATTGACTTGGGTGAGGGGTCAGTTTCGGTATCGTGCTAGCGATGCTTCCGAATGAAAACAATCAAACAATAAGACACCCACACAGCAGGAGGCGTGCAGAGGGAGACAGGTCATCATAATTATCATCATCACCATCATCAAGCATCATCAAAGTATTTTTAATAAGGTCCATAACAAAACTGGGTCAATGGATGCAGCTCTCAGCCAAAACACAGCACAGACACACACACACACACTCACACACACACACACACACACACACACACACACACACACACACACACACACACACACACACACACACACACACACACGCACACGCACACGCACACACACACGTCCAGGGTGATGGTATCAATGCCAGAATAATGTCATGAAACTTTAAGACTTTCAACATGCACATACAGTATCAGCAAAACCTATTACTTCAAAATCATAGTCATGCAATTTAAAATCTATGAATAGAAAAATCCAAAATTATGTTTTATTCCTCATTCACATATAATATGTATCTGATAAAGAAAATTTGTTACTGTCAAACTGAATAGAAATATATACAGTATTATCATTTTTTATTATGTCATTGGTGTTTGTGTGTGTGTGTGTTTGTGTGTGTGTGTGTGTGTCTCAGTGTGTATGAGTGCATTTTTGTTTTGTGTTTTCGCATGGGAAAATCTCCCAGCTGTGGAGGCTTTGAGAGTCTGCTGTGTATTGATGGAACATTTGGGGCGTTCCTCTATGTGTGCGTGTGTGTGTGTGTGTGTGTTTGCAGAGGTAACGATCATCTAGAGGAAATCCTCAATCAGATGCCAGAAAGTGTGTTCTGAACAAGCTCACTGACAGAAACATGCCTTCACACACACACACACACACACACACATACACACACACAGCTGTGTCTGCTAATAACCTCAGGGAACTACTGCGACTGCACAAAACACATACCCTGATAAATACACATGCACATCGATGACTGGAAAGACAAAATTAATAATATAAGCCAATATCTCCATGACTAGCAAAACATTTGAAAGAAACCTGCAAACAAATGTTGTAAACAATAGTGGTAGGCTAGTAATGCATTTGAGGTTTTTGGAGTTTACTAATACTGAATAGTGGAATAAGATAGTTAAACATTTTTTATAACAATTTCGTGTTCATGATTTTGTGGGTGGGGCTAAAAAAGGGGGTTCGATGATGCACTGGAGCCCCTGAGCCATGGCCCCTCCTCTAACACTATATAACTAGAGCACTTAGTTCACCTGCTCAGTCGTGAGTTGTCAGTACAGTTAGTAACACACTAGGAGCATCCATTCAGGCTGAAGTGGTATTTGACACTTAAGAGGTGGTAGCTTTCCCGCAAGTAGGCGATGTTCCAGCACAAAAAGCGGACACGCCCCCAGCATTTGAGAACAGAGGACACAGCCCATTTTTTCAAGATTTTGATCACTTAATTTATTTACTTGGCAGATTTTTTTCATCATTCAAATTTGAGTGGTTAATAACAGGCTACATTTTTCTTCTGTGTTGTGACAAACTCAGAACACATATTAAATATTGTCTTTAGAGGGACTTTAATTAATTCTTGTTTATCTCATTCAGTCTCTTCTGTCTTTCCATACATTTACATGTACATAGACATATCTCTTAGAAAAAAAGATACAAAATTGTCACTAATGGTACCCTTTCAAAAGGTACTAATATATACCTTTAAAATACTTATATGTATTTTAAGGCAGTGTTATGCACCATTTAGGGGTAAATAAGATATTAAGAAGTACCTTTTAGCTTTTCTACCTTAGGGTACTGACACTGTGACAGTTATTTTTTATTTTAGTCAACTCAAATCTCACTGGTATCCAGATGCCAAATTCATCAAAAACAGTATCTTGTAAAACAGTATTTCTTTTCCCTTTTCAAATGTCCACAGTCAAATCAGTTAAAACAAGAAAATGTTCTGTACTATACTATATATTTTTTGTACTATACAATATCCAAAGAATATGCTAATCATGATGGACTCATAAATGTAATTGTAATTTGTAACCTACATTATATATGGCAATAATGTACATTACTGTAATGAAATTATAACTTTTTGTAATTGATCAAAGGGCACAGGGTGTTTTCCGTTCTGTGTGGTGAAGAATTGTATGAGTTGCCATCATTTTACGTAAAAAGAAAAACTTTAAGCACTACAAAACACGTAACAAAAGTAACGTGCTAACTAAAACAACAACAGAAACAGCAAAATAAAACAAAAAATAGCAAATGTATTCATGATGCAGGGCATTCTGGGAATTTATTTATTATTCATTATTCATTATTGCTAAATTAGTAGAATGAAAGACTTTGATGTTCTTGTGACTATATATATATTCAACTTCGACAGACAAACAATGTTGCTCAAAACTCTCTAAATCTTGATTATAACTGCTCATGGACACATATGATGTGTTTGTCAATATTCATTGTGTGCATACAGTATGCAGTACGGTAACTAGTCACTGTAATTTTGTACAACATTTAACAAGCGGATGCTAAAACTATGGGTTTATAAAGGCCGAGCTACAAACTAGAATCTTTGTATAGATTCCAGTATGTATTGGTTTCTGCATGAAGCAGAGTCTCTCCTACTTTCTCACTTCCCCCCGCTGTCCTCTCATTTATTGTGTCCGTCCTGAAGTCACCCAGGCATTGTTTAATCCAGATGGCCTAATCACAACCTTTTAGCTGTGTCTTCCTCTTCCTATTCATACAGCCTCCTATTAATATCCTGATCCCTCACTATCCTGTCAGCAAGAAAGACTCGAACAAACACTGGGACAAAAAAGGAGAGGGAGAGAAGGAGGGAAGAAAACGGAAAAAAGTAGGGGATCCCCAATATGAAGAACAACAGGATGGAGGAGAGCATGTCATATGGTCAATTACGGGCAGGAGGATCTTCGCGGTTGAGGGGTGAGTTCCGGACTGAGGAAAAGCAAGTCCACCGTCAACCACTTTCACAGACGCCATGTTTACTGCCGTGGAAGAGCAGCTTTACGGCTCTGTGATTCAGCCATTTGTGACTGGGAAAACAAAGACTTCAAAAGAGCAAGACAAAGTGAGTGAGAGAGGAACAGGAGAAGTTCCACAACAGGAGCATGTGGCTGCTTCATGTCAGTCTTTATGAGAAAAAAAAAAAATAATAACTTACATTGCGAATGTGTTTAAATAATACTTTTAAAAGACCACTGATAACATTTGTTCAACATAATGATGACTATAATGTTCTGTTTTCATAAACCACAAGTGCAGACTCAGTAAAAAAGCACACCACTGAGTGACGCAAATTAGTTACTTTTTCCATCTCACCTACTATTACAGTAAACGGTGAAAACATTAACTCTGATAAACACTCATTTTTTCCACTTTGCTCTTTTGTGTGCAGCTGTTGACAGTATTTCCTTTATATCACATTATATTTAACAGAAATTAGACTTGTCAAAACATGGCAAATCTGCCTTTATTACTTGAGCAATAGTGCGAACATATTTATGAATATCAAGGAAGCAGTTTTCCTGCATTTGATAGTCTCTTTTAATTTTCTGTCAATTGTTGTATATGTTTAAACAAGAACTTACAGTGGTTTACAGTTGTAACGTTAAAAGTTTGTGCAGGGGTCCAAAATATTTGTAGAGATATAAGGTATAATGCATTTCTTGCATATCTTTGTAATATGAATTTTCATATTATATTCAACTTTTATTTAAATAAAAGTGTTTAAGTATACAAATTAAGCATTATGAACAGAACAGAGCAGAACAATTTTACAATTTACAATTTTATGTGAAGTCAAATCAAAATGAAAATGAGTATGCGAAGTGAATCAATGAGAGAAAATCAGCTTTTAGATATTACAAATATTATATGCATATTTATGTGTGTAGATATTTATTTATTTGTATTTATTTGTGTATGTTTTATCATTTAATATTGTTAGAAATGTTGTTGTATAATTCAGATAACGTTATCTGAATGTGCATTATTTTAATAAGGATAACTAGAATGACGTTGCAATTAACCAATTAATTAATGGCAACTTGTTTTTAATCTAATGTATTATTTATTTGACTTTTAAGTTATTATTTTTGTAATAATAATATAATTAATCACAAAAAACTTTTGCTCTGAAAGTCTAGACCAAAAATATCTTATATAGGCAAATTAGAGCTTTTCTTCTCTATTATGCTCCAGGGAACAGTCAATAGCATGGAAGTCAATGTTTGACTTTAAAACTATAAAAAAAAAAAAAAAAAAAAAAAAAATGATTGACTGAAATCATTTCTCATATGTTGTAGCTTCTGTTTATCACCATATCACTCACAGTAGAGGGCGGCGTTGAGACGTGTTGAACACGTGTTTTACTGATGCCTTAATTTCCGATGGAGTTTAATAGAGATAATAAACAGCTGTTAACCGTAATCACTGATGGCTGTGATATACCTACTGTAAAGAACTCAGAATGGGAAATCTGAAGATTTCAGGTAAGCAAATATAAGACTTTATTAACAACAACAAAATATCAGACTATGTTAACTTTAAGAACTATTGTCTTTTAACTCATCGAAGCCTAAAGGTCAAACTTTCTTCTTTCAGACTTAACTAGGCTACTTTAAAAATACTTTAAAATAAACAATTCTGATATTAGGTTCACAGAAATGTTATCGTATGAGTGCTTCCTGTATGTTTCATTTAGTCTGACACCTAATAAATGGCTGAAATAGAGACACAAGTGAAAACTGTTTCATTCACTTTAGTCTTCTCTTTTCGTAATTTCTCTGTTCTGATAAATAGAGAAATGAGTTTGAGTTAGGACCCACTCTTTTTCTTCAAATCTATCATTATTTTGTACAAGCTTTCGGGTCTGTGAATGATGTTTCATGGTAATTTAAAGGTTTTAACTTTTAAATATTATATATACAACTAAATATGTTTTTCTTGTTTGATCTATGCACTGTACCTTAAAACATGTTGTAGGTTATTTATTATATTCATACGTACCTCATTTGACTATGCATTTTTTTTTGTTTCCATGTTGTTCCTGTTGACTGTTTAAATTTTTTTTGAGTTGTATTAGGTCAGTGGTATAAACTTAGAAATAGAGTAAGGTTGATAATATAACATAAGTAAATCCTTAAAAGTATTTAACATGTGCTGGGACAACAACTGAAAATTAGAATCATGTAGTCAACAAAATAAGATGCTTACAACATCCTTGTTGTATCGGTAAGGAAGAATGCACTTCGCTTTCAACACCGACTGCAACAAACATTATAGTAAAGTTAAAGGGATAGTTCACTAACAAGTTGCTCCAAACCTGTATGAGTTTTTTCTTCACTTGAATAATTTTTGTCACCAGACAGTTGCTGCTTGCCTTTGACTTTCACATTTGCATGTAAAAACCAAAAACCAAAAATACCAAAACCTGAATTTGTGCTATGATATGAGGCACATGAAAGAAGTGCTGGTTTCAGCCTTGACTGAATGATAAACAGCATTGCTTTGACAGCGAATATTTAAAAATATGTAAACGCTGAATGCCACGTTATAGGGAGCCATTTTATCACCCCAATACTTTCAAATAGAGCATTTTGTTTTTCATTTAAATTATTATTTAAATACATAGAATTATTATTTAAATAGATTTTATGTTATATGCACATTTAGTTTAATGTTTACTTTTCATTATGTGTTTCTCTTTGCAGAATTGCTATTGTTTGCAATAGCAGCATTGCACTGTGGGACATCAGAAGACTTTATTATGGGTAACTGTAATGATACCATCAGACTTCCTTGTGAAGCTACTGACCGAACCAAAATGTACCGTTACATCATGTGGTATAAAAGAGAGGTGAGTTACCTTTGTTTTAACTGAATTACTTAAATGACGTTATTGCAATGCTTGTGCAGTTTAACCGTTTTATTTCCTTTGTGTAAAGGATTCTGAAAGTAAAAAAAAAAAAAAAAAACCTGCGTGCAATGTGATGGTTAGCCAGCAAACCAAGCATTTCCTTAACCTCTGCACCTCAGAGACATACCATTTGTCATTTGACCTGGTCTGCCTGTCCAACCGAAAACATCACAACAAAATCCCCTAACAAATCCATGTCTTTCTTTTCTAGAGTCCTATCATCAAGAAGAAAAACCAAGAATATACATACTATAGTAATGTAACATCTTTTTCACTGGGACATGATGAGGCCCTGGTGTTACATAATGTGCAGTCTTCAGACTCTGGAGAATATAAATGCTACCTGGCTGCTGAGGTTGGAGGTCGAAATTACCATTCATCAATTAGATTAAATATCTCAGGTAATTTAGAGCCCAGTCTAGTTCTAGTTTATTCTCCATAAAATCTGCATGCCTATAATTAAACCTCTAATTATATTTTTCATTACATGCAGTATCTCAGAAAACTACGTATCCCATTAAACAAATAATGGTTTTCTTAATTTACAGAATGTTTAAATGTGAGCACAGTTAAACCCATCACGACCATGATCCCTGCTGAATCCTGTCCTGCTGTAGCAGAATTAACTGTTCCCTGGGCTGTCATTGGCTTTTCTCTTATCAGCTTGTCCAAAGTCATCTTTTGCATTATAACTGTGGGGGTGAGTATAATATCAGTTCCAATAAGTCAATCAAAAGGCCCGCAGAGATTTCCGGGAAACAAACTGCACTGCATTTTTCACACAAACATCAAACAAATTAAATAAGTGCTTGGCCACTTGATATTCAGATCTTTTTAGATTACTAATCAAAAATTTGTGGCAATTAAGTTTTTTTTATTATTTATCATAAGTGACAGTAAAGACATTCATAAAACATTTCTGTTTCAAATAAATTGCTGGTCTTCCTATTCATCAGAGAATCCTGAAAAAAAAGTATAAAATTTTCCCCAAAGTTATTAACCAGAACAACTGTTTTCAACATTGATTATAATAAGAAATGTTTCTTGAGCAACTTATTAGAATATATTCTGATTCTGAAGGATCATGTGACACTGAAGACTGGATGAATAAAAGTAACAGTTATAAAATTATATGAAATTTCTTTCTTTGCAATGAAATGGTTACTTTTCTGAAATGTGGCCAACAAATGTGACCACCAGATGCTGCAGCCTTCAAAACGAGACCCACATCATGTCTGTTTTGAGTCCATCTAGTTATGGTAGTCTCCTCCTAAAAGTTGACAAAACTATAATCTAGATATTTTAGGCATTTAATGATTATGCCACGACCCTTCAACGTGTCTCTGGCCCGATTCTCAATTAAAAAGCGGTGGTCCTGTAAAATGCTTACTGCATATTTAAACACGCACCTTACAGACTGAAAGTTAACATATTTGACCTGTTTTTGCATTGAGCTTCTCCAGAAAGTTTCATAACAGGAAACCGAGATGGTGAGGCTCATAAGCTTCAAACGGACCCCCTCACTTACATATGCCCCCCGAACAAAGATTTTGCCGTGTATCTTTCACAGGAAATCTTTTTTTTTTTTTTTCTGCAGAATCCTGTGATGGTGTTGTAGAAAACACAATGTTGCGGCTGTGTGTGCGTGTGCTGTGTGTACGTGTGAGCTTTTACAGTTATTTACCACATGACCGTTTTGCTATAAAGACCGACAATCCTTTTAGATTTCAGAGATGACTGAAATGACAAACCATACGCTGACTGCTAGGAGAATGTGGGAGAACTGCATTTTTTTTTCGTGTTTTTCAGTGCTTTTGAAGCCTGGCTGATATAAAATTTCCTTTCACAGGTGTGTGATCGAGTCATTTTTAGAACACTAAGAAGAAAACAGGAAGTAAGGGGAAGCAAGGTCAAGCTGGAAAGCCTGAGAGTCACAAAAAACTAATGGGATCATTTTAGTTTTTTCGCATCCATTAGCCAAGTTAAAACAGTCAAATCCAGTTTCTTTTTCTCTCATACTTTAGAATTGTATGTATTTACTGTCTATAGCAAATGTATGTACTTTATGGATCTTAAGGGTTATAAATACGTTCTAAACATTGTTTATGTATAATAGATTAAGATTTTTATTTATGAATAATGAATAAAGACCATATTTTAACCTATGGATAAATATTAAACAATCAAGATTTTAGGTTAGTTTGATTATTAACTTGATGGATGTATAGGCCTATTGCTTTTAGTGTTTGAACAAGCTCTATATTCACTCAATGGTTGGGAGATAACTTGGTAGAAATATGTTATGCGTGTAATGATGTAAGCTTATCATTTTAAACAGTTCATGGAGATTATGTAGAGGAGCAGATTCATTTTGGTAGCATGGTACATGCATCAAGATGGTTTCAACCAGACAGCTATGCGCCAAAATGCCCATCTTTGTGAGCATACTTGTAAACACAGTCAGATCCTGGCATTTATAAGATCTTTAAGGGATAGTTATATATTAGTAGAAGTAGTGCATTATATGTTTCCCTTAGAAAGTTTGTATAAAGTAGCTATAACAAATTTAGGACCTTAATTATGAAAACTATCAAAAGCTTAAGTCATTTCATGCATTTCACGATCAACTTCCTGTTTGAGGCTGCCTCCTGTTTTTGTTTTTTTTGTTCACTCATCAGGTGAAAAAATAAATACTGTACAGGTATTCTGTCTCATTTGATTGCATATCCCGATTACCCTTAATTCACCCTTTGAAATATTTAAATGCTATGGCATATTTGTATAGATGGATATCTGTTTATATGAAATTTTAACACTTTCCCTGTTGTGTTAATTTCAACATTTACTAATACATTTTATGCATATGCACAACTTTTATTACGTAGGCTAATAGCAAAATGTTTAAGAAAGAAAGAAATGCATAAATACTAATGTGAAACTAGCTCTATAAATTTCCATGTTCGTGTTTCCGAAACAAAAAAGCTTGTTTGAGTGCGTTTTCATAAAAGCATCAAATGTTGATATAATTTCTTTCCTTCAGTCCAGTTGATTCATCTCTCAGTATCTATAAAGAGCACCACTGGAGTATCACCTTGTACAAAGATGCTGACTGTTCAGTATTACAAATACACGAGCAGCTGTTAGAGTAGCTGACAGCCTGGTGATTCACCTGTCAATAATCACATTCGTTCCAGTCAAAAACAAGAGTTATAAATCCAATACATTTAGTGTATTGGCTTGGATAGGGGAGTGTATTTAAGCTAACCCTTTTCACAGGTTGTAGAGGGTTCTGATGAGCTTACTGGACTTGTTTTGGTGGATCTGCTAAAAAATATTACAACCCTCTATAAATTTGCAAATCATTCCTATGAGGTGGGAGAGGACAACTCTCTTCTGTTCCCTGGTTCTGCTGAAGTATTTGAAGATGCACCTTATGGCCTCCAGATTCAGGAAGGAGAAACACAGTATTATTCAGCAGGTGAGAACTGATGTTAAAATGCAAAGTGTAATGGTGCCAGCAAATCATCATTTTAAATTCATCATAATCCCATGTGTGGTGACGGCTTGTGCTGTTGTTATCATGTGTCTGGATCTCAAAATGATTAGGAAAACAAAAGAAAAGATAATATTAAAGGGTTAGTTCAGCCAAAAATGAAAATGATGTCATTAATGACGCACCCTCATGTCGTTCCAAACCCGTAAAACCTCAGTTCATCTTGGAACACAGTTTAAGATATTTTAGATTTAGTCCGAGAGCTCTCAGTCCCTCCATTGAAACTGTGTGTACGGTATACTGTCCATGTCCAGAAAGGTAAGAAAAACATCATCAAAGTAGTCCATGTGACATCAGAGGGTCAGTTAGAATTTGTTGAAACATCGAAAATACCCATTGGTCCAAAAATAACAATAATTGCGACTTTATACAGCATTGTCTCTTTAAAGATAAGTGTCGCTAATGTACAGTGCTACTTAAAAATATGAGTAAATACGGTGTCCGAGAGCTAAACATGATGCAAATGAAAAACATATGCAAACAGAAAAAATGGCAGCAAATTAAGAAAACATCTTGATCAATGTGACAGCACATACGCTGCAAATTCTCACAACACAACCAAATACAGAAACTATGCACAAACCACATTGGAAATGTTTAAAGGGGTTGATTTTATTTTGGTGGTGTACTAGAACATGCTCTCATGCTTGGTGGTGCAAAACACATTATTTTTCACATAATTTACATGTTTACAATACCTTTCTCCCCAGCCTGGCACAAACGGCTCGATTAGTTCCGGACTTGATGAAGGCCCATCTTCCAAAAAACTAATTGTGATTAGTTAAATTGTGTTGTGATTGGAGAGCAGTTTAGACAGTGTTTCAGTACTGCCCCGCCCCTTTGCCAAAGCAGCAAGTTTCGACTGATCTGGTATAGTTAAGGATGACGTCAGTATTTTATACAGTCTATGGTATTGCCATATTGTTTGAGCCGGATTCAGACCCCGACAATATTGGACAAGAGGATTGTGCAGAACCTTTGCACGCACAGATATTGCAAGACATATTAGAGTGGTAACGTTATTGTTGTTGTTGTTTTTCTTTTTTTTTTTGGCTAAATAATGTTTTACAAACCCTATTGCAGAAAAGTTGAGACACTGTAAATTGTGAGTAAAAAAGGAATGGAATAATTTACAAATCTCATAAACTTATATTTTATTCACATTAGAATACAAATAACATATCAAATGTTGAAAGTGAGTCATTTTGAAATCTCATGCCAAATATTGGCTCATTTTGGATTTCATGAGAGCTACACATTCCAAAAAAGTTGTGACAGGTAGCAATAAGAGGCCGGAAAAGTTAAATGTACATATAAGGAAGAGCTGGAGGACCAATTTGCAACTTATTAGGTCAATTGGCAACATGATTGGGTATAAAAAGAGCCTCTCAGAGTGGCAATGTCTCTCAAAAGTCAAGATGAGCAGAGGATCACCAATGCTGCGGTGAAAAATAGTGGAGCAATATTAGAAAGGGGTTTCTCAGAGAAAAATTGCAAAGAATTTGAAGTTATCATCATCTACAGTGCATAATATCATCTAAAGATTCAGAGAATCTGGAACAATCTCTGAGCGTAAGGGTCAAGGCCGGAAAACCATACTGGATGCCCGTGATCTTCGGGCCCTTAGACGGCACTGCATCACATACAGGAATGCTACTTTAATGGAATTCACATAATGGGCTCAGGAATACTTCCAGAAATCATTGTCGATGAACACAATCCACTGTGCCATTCGCTGTTGCCGGCTAAAACTCTATAGGTCAAAAAAAGTCATATCTAAACATGATCTAGAAGCGCAGGCATTTTCTCTGACGAATCAAAATTTGAAGTTCTTTTTGGAAAACTGGGACGCCATGTCATCCGGACTAAAGAGGACAAGGACAACCCAAGTTCTTCTAAGTGCTCAGTTCAGAGGCCTGAATCTCTGATGGTATGGGGTTAAATGAGTGCGTGTGCATGGGCAGCTCACACATCTGGAAGGGCACCATCAGTGCTGAAAGATATATCCAAGTTCTAGAACAACATATGCTCCCATCCAGACATAGTCTCTTTCAGGGAGGACATTGCATTTTCCAACATGACCATGTCAGACCACATACTGCATCAATTACAACATCATGGCTGTGTAGAAGGATAACCCATAGAAAACTTTGTGCGCATCATAAAGAAGATGCAACAGAAAATACCTAAGACAGATGAGCAACTAAAAGCCTGTATTAGACAAGAATGGGACAACATTCCTATTCCTAAACTTGAGCAACTGGTCTCATCGGTCCCCAGACGTTTGCAGACTGTTATAAAAAGAAGGGGATGCCACACAGTGGTAAATATGGCCATGTCCCAACTTTTTTGAGATGTGTTGATGCCATAATTTAAAATCAGCTTATTTTTTTCCCTTAAAATTATACATTTTCTCAGTTTAAACCTTTGATATGTCATCTATGTTGTATTTTGAATAAAATATTGAAATGTGAAGCTTCCACATCATTGCATTCTGTTTTTATTCACAATTTGTACAGTGTCCCAACTTCTTTGGAATTGGGTTTGTAGATAGGATGTCAACAACCACTTAATTTACTATGTACATATAAGTGTATATGTGTTATGTTTATTGTTCTTTAATTCTAACATTAAAACATAAATTTAAGTGAAAGTTGAATTTATTTATACCATAGTCCAGTGTGTCATTTACATGCAAACTCATTTTCTGCCAGCAGGAAGCGCTGTTGGGGTGGTAAAGATAGAGGTTTCCCTGGTAACAGCTGCACACAAAGCAGTGATCTACTCACAAACATTACATGCAAGATGAAATGGAAATGACATACAATTCTCTGAAGACATTTGGTTTCCTTCAGAAATACAGTGATACAAAACACCTGCACAAAATTTAAGAGTAAATTCAGCAGATTCCATTGTCCAGTAGGCTATTGTACTGTCAGCAATTTATGATATATTTTTTTTAAATACTTACATGGCTTTGGTGGACAGCTGGTTTGTCGTCAGTCTGAAGGTACTGCTTGATTGTTTTGATTAATTGTGCTACACATATACAGCCTGTTAATGTATTTATTTTTACCAAGTTTTATTTCCACTTAAAAGTTAAATAAAATCTGTTCTGTACCTTACGGCTTTATTTTTTGTAATGGTACTTAAAGATTAAATGAAAATGTATTGTACTTAAAAGTTAAATAAAAACTGTATTCCACTAAACTTTAATCTAATATTTAAGTACAGTTTAAGGTTTTTTTTTTCTTCTTTTTTTTTTGCATGTAAGAAGGCCTACTGCATAATTTTTTATTTAACTTTTAAGTAATTTATTATAATTTAATGATTATTTAAGTATTTTATTTACCTGGATTTATGCACAATGCAGTGATAATGTTATTTATAATGTTTAACTATGCATTGTGCCACTGTCATGTTGGTCGTTATGGTGGTACTTAGACATATTTCTGAGCCGGTACTTGGCGAAAAAAGTATGAGAACCACTGATCCGAGCTGTGCGAGACACTTTGTTTTATGGAAGGGCGCTTTTTATTTAACTTCTTTTGGGCTGAAGGAATGCAACACCCGCTGACTGCAATGATAGAACTTGAAAGATCAAAGACAATTTTTTATATAACTCTTACTGGATTTGTCTGAAAGAAGAAAGTCATCAACTGGATGCCTCGTGGGTGAGTAAAGAGCAGCCTAATTTCCATTTTTGGGTCAACTAACTCCTTTAATCTTAGTCATACCCTGGAAAACAATTCATGGGCAAAAGCACAGTATACCTATTTTAGGATGACCTCATGTTTAGTTTTTCTGAAAATTTGCACACATGGAGCAAACCAATTTTCACACACAACACCTACAAACAAAGAGAATGAAATATTTATAAAAGCTTAAACTAATTTAACATTCTTACTGGCCAATTTAAACCAGTAATATGGATACAAATTTGTTTGATACAATCAATCAATACATATTTGTTTTACAATTTGCTTTAGTAAATATACTACAAATGTACATAAATAATACAAGAATAACACTAGTAAGAAAAATCCATAATGAAGAAAAATTTGTTCTTTTGCAGTGTATTAAATATGGATTATGCATCAGAAAACTTTCAATATGCATAGTTCCTCCAAACATAATTTTAAAGTTTAAGAAAATGTTCTGCCATTTTTTGCCCTTATGACAGGAATGTCATTTTGGAATTAAATATAACAGATATAAAGTATCAGTTCCTCAGAGTATCATGATTCATAGGTAAATTCACAGATTAAGTATTAACATGTTAAATCACTAAACCATCCAATGGTCTTTTACACAAGTTTGCAGAGTTTGCAGAGTATGGTGAGTCAACTGCAAACAAACAAGGTGATGATAAACAGTGGTTGGTCTCAAGTCTGTCTTCTTTTAAGTTTTCTGAGTTTCTTGAAAACCTGAGAACAGATGCAATCACCATTATAGCTTAGAAATAGTTTTTCACAATAACAGCTAGGATCAGACTTGCAGGGTCAATTAATAGTGTTCTCTTTAAGAGCATTTGCATTTAAACTTGTTTACATACTTACTTACCTGTCAGTGTTTAGCTACATCTTAGGCTTTGCTGAACATAATAATTCAAATAAAATGCGCAGAAGAAATGGAGATAAATCCGCTACATTTAGAAATACTTACGCATATGGAAATGGCACTGAGGATGATTTTACTCACACCGAGTCCTACACAACCCCACAGGACAAAAAGCACTGAATAGTCATTCACATGAGGCAGTGGGACGCTGATGTTTGGCCATGATCCATTAATAAACTTGGTGGAGAATTCAAAGATGACGGGTGAAGGTGTTGACACACAATCTAAAGAGATAATTGGGGCACAATTATCTAACCAGAAATGATCTCCAACAAGTGAATTTTGCACGTAAAAGACTAAAATAACAAAGCAAAGCCATATTGTTTGTCTGCATCTGGAATTGACAGCCATATGCATTTATACACAGGAAACCAGACGAAAATGTACAATACTCTGTATAACATTTTATGCCGAATATGAATTTGTTCATTTTCACAGTTGTTTATTAATGTATGAAATACCTGAGATATTAAGTCTAACCCAATTTGGACAGTTCTTTCCACCAGCTTTGGCTTTAATTAAACACGTGTACACCCCAGAATCAGCTTGAGTAACTTTCCTTAAGACCAAAGCTGCGTTTTTTTCCAGTGACACAGAATCGTTGTGTTTGTCAGTCTGGACGACACTTTCTGACTTTTTGAGGATTTTCATTGTAGATCTGTCACCGCTGTTATTGTTCAACTTTAAAAAAAGGAAAACAAAAGCAAAAAAATAAAACAGTGAGTATATATAATTGCATATTGCAGCACCAATAAGGTCATGAAAATTAATTGTGCCTCAACTTACTTTCCTTTAAATACAAGAGTCTAGTTGTGAAGTTCTCATTTATACGTTTTTTAAAGCACATACTACTAAAATATACTTCTTTTGTGATCACATTCATTAATTAACAAAAATCTTTGAGATTTAATTACAGGATTCATAGACATTCATGCTCTCAAATCACAAAGAATCAAATTTACATTCATTTTAAATGGGACAATGTAAATTAATTGTAATGTAATTGTTAATTAAAATAAGTAAATTATTATAATTACTACGATCATTATTGTTATAGGTATTTATAAAGGTTTTATCATATTGATATTAATACTAATTATTTTTATATGGAAGTGTAGGTAAAATTAGATGTGAATAGAAAATAAAGAGGAATGAGTGTAAAGGAAATTAATGTGTGTCAACATGTTTCCTGTTAAAAGCCACAGACATTAAACGCCATTTACATAGAACGTATTTTAGATTCGCCTACGCTGCTTTTCCATTGTTTTTATGTAAATGTGTGCGTGCCAGTGTTTGATCATTGCGCGCAGGTCTCGCGTCTTTTGCATCTAAAAACGCGGTGCGGCCCGGCATGTTTTTGAAGTTTTTTTTTCTTTTTTCTCCATTACACTGCTTCGCGTCATGGACTTTTAAATGTGAAACGCATAATGCCTAAACCATAAACAGATTTTTACTTAAGCAATGCGGTCATGTTTGCAGGCACTTTAACTTAGCCTATGCCAGGTGTACGTCAAATCACCAAATGCTTGAGAAAGTCATCATGACGTAAACATGACAAACAGATTGTGGTTTCCAGCAGTGGTCATCTGAGATTTGATAGATGGAAATGGCTCACCTTGTACCACGTAATAGAGGTGTAGTTCTGACAGTTTTGAAGGAAAGTACAGTGCAAAGTTATGTCTTCTCTGCAGCCTACTGTGAAGACGGTGAGTTCATCATTGCCAAATACTATGTTATGGCTCAACGCTATAAACAGACATACAGGGGAAAGAAAAAAAATCAACAAATAAATACATCGACAGCAAAAAGCGCCTGCGTATGTTTTTCTTGTTTGGTTGGATAGTCAGCTACAGAGATAGGCTACATCTATCATTACATTATTGCGTGAAATGTCTGTTATACTGTTGCCATTTTTTGCATTTAATTTATAACAAACATCGGAATTCTAAGGACCTTTTACACCCTTTATAATAAGACATAATTAGGCCTAATTTGTGAGTAAAAATAACGAGTAAAATTGAGGAAAAAGAACTCACCCAACATAATCAAGCGGATCATTATGGTTCTGGTGTGAAATGCGTGATACTCATTTCCTCCAAAGTTGGCTGCTACACAGTGCTTATGAATCTCATTTTAATTTTGTGAGGGACCTCCACAGAAAAACGTTGTGGGTTTAACGGTGCCCATATGCGGTGAAAGGGTCATGAAACCCCCCTTTTTCAGCACTGGAGCGGAGGAGGCGTCGGGGAAAGGGGAGACAAATAGAGATCACACACAGCTGCGTTCAGACAGTTTAATTTCGCTACAATCGAGATAAAAACATAAATAACATTGCACTCTGCATCGAAAACATATATAACCGCGCTGCTGCACCTCTGATGACTTTAAGGCTTATTCTGTGGCGTTTATAATAATCATAATTATAATTATAATAATTAATAAAAAATTAATTTGTAAAAATATTAATTGCTAAGGTGGCGCGAACACAGATTTTGGATAAAATATTTGTCATCGCTTGCAGACAGTAACACCATACAAACAGTGAAACCACATAATAAATAACCAATCTATAAACATTTCTAAATAAAACCCTCAATTTTTTTTATTATTATCTGATGTTAATCTATTTTATATAGTCTATTGTTAATTCTACAGCAGCTTATTAAATAATGCAATCATTTAAAATAGTTAAATTGTTTATTTGCTTCACTTAGGCACTATATTTGTATTACTAAATATATCTATCTTATCTCTTATTAAAATAATGCTTATGTGTCTGACTGTACACCTTAACCGAAATAAACAAATCGCTAACACTTTAAAATAAGGTTCATTACTACATTAATTAACATTAACTAATAATGATCTGCACTTATACACCAATTGCTCATCTTTGTTCATGTTAATCTCCACATTTAATAATACTTTATTAAAATCTTGGGGTATCAATCCAACGATGGCAGCGAGTTTGGCGTAGAATAGGACGAGTCTTCACAGAATGCCGGTGGGATGATCTGCATGAGATGCTGCATTGAAGACAACTCCGAAAATACGGGACAAACCCAGTCCCATATTGATTCAAAATGGACGTACTATTTTATTCTCAAATACTGCACGATTCAGTATTTTAAGGGACGGGTGGCAACCCTAGAACATGCAGTCTCATTAATAATTTAATAGACACCTAGGGGCAATCAATGTACTATATAGTCCATTGCCACGTCACAAATTGTGACGTCAACACAATTTCGATTTTTAAAACGGAAAATTATCGGATACTAACATTAGGCATTTCTCAATGTCAAGGAAGGATCCTTGAAGCCAGAATTTCTAGGATGATGCTACATCATCAACATCCGTCGAAGGACTGTTCCAATGTCGAGGATCCTCGGAATTTCAACCAAGGACTGAGTCCTTCGTTCGAAATTTTTTTCCAGGATCCATATACAGGAAAGGATGCATATGTGTAGCTTCGCACTCTTCGCACTCTCAAAATCACCCACAAACCTACACGCGCAGCTTTGCTATCTTGTTCAAAAAAATTCTACCGAATTCAATTAGGACCTGTTATTTAACTATTGTTAGCTTGGTTGCCGTCCCCGGCTTTTCTTTTATAAATAACTAGTTAAGTTGTCCAAAGTAATTTGACGTTAATATTATATTATTATACCATTCACAGTGTTATTCATAGCTTTCTTGTCTTTTTTAACAGGGACCAAGGAACAAATGGAGGCGTTCATACAGTATGTCTCCGTGTAGAAAACAAGCAGCTGTTTACCAGGGGGAGAGACACCGTGGCAAACGGATATCGGTGAGAAGGAAATTATTTAAAAAAAGAGGACCATTTCACTGACGAAATGACGCAATGACATGCACTTGCTAGCCTGTTCCATTTACGTGTTCTCCAAATGCTAAAGAGGAGCCTTGTCTAGCCTCTGAAGGAAGTGACTTGGAAGGACCAATCCTGCCAAGGAAGTATCCTTGACATTGAGAAACTCCTATTGTCTTCTATGATGTGCAACACAAACATGACTGCTAAAATCTCAGAAAGAGTAATCTGTGGCTTCATGTTTTCTGAAGCAACTCCATGCGTTTTTGGTAAGAAAAATATCCATATTCAAAACTTAATAATCACTTTAATCTAGCATGAGCCCATAGTTGTATGAAGCAGTTCCGGGAGCATAACATATGAGGTCAGCACTATGCATGCGCAGACATTTCATCCTACTCATCAGATTTTCCTACCAGGGTTTATTGCATATTCACACATCAATATTGTGCCCTTTTTCTCATACTAAACAACAACATTTAATATATCTGTATCACTGTAAGCGTAGGTTTAGGGGTAGGTGTAGACTTTATTGTTGGTTTCCTGTAGCTGTATCCCTTTTTGCTACAACCGCGAATATAACACATCATTTCTGTATTTGCATTACTGCAAGGGTAGGTTTAGGGTTGTGGTAGGTGTAGATGTTAATAAACCATAATTTTACCAGTAGCATTTTTCGTTGTCGAATTTTACTATCCACTGTTTTAATGGGACATAGCAAAATCTGACAGGGTAGCACAAATTGACAGAACACTTGGGAGTATCCTGAAAACCTACGTTTGTAAACAGAAGCAAAGGAAGCAAAGTTATCTTACTTTAGCAAAGGAAATCCAGTCTCCTCTTGGCTTATATCGAAATCCTCCAACATTCTTCTTTACAAATCCTTGTTTTGTACTTCAAATTAGTAACCATTCTTTTGTTTTGATCTCTCCACTGCTTTTCCAAGTGTGTCACTTCTGAGCAGAGCTGATCTCATACGTCGTTCCCTCGGAACTGCTTCGAAGTGAGCGCAACTACTGTAGATTGAAGTGATTATTACGTTTTGAATATGGATATTTTTCTTACAAAAATGCATCAATTCTCTACAGGTGGCCTTTGTTCACCCCCAGGAGTCGTGTGAGACACTTTTTTTTTTTTTATGGAAGGGAGCTTTATTTCACTTCTTTTGGACTGAAGCAATGCAACACCTGCTGACTGCAATGATAGAGCTTGAAAGATCAAATATATAACTCCGCCTGGATTCGTCTGAAAGAAGAAAGTCATATACACATGGATGCCTTGGGGGTGAGTAAAATACAGCTTAAATTTCAATTTTGGATGAACTAACCCTTTGAGGATAATAACTTAATGCAAAGAGACAGTTTGAGACAGTCATCATGAAACTTTACTGATACTCTATGGAGGAACTGACTTTTGCTTCATATCTGTTTATTTCCAAAACTGGCAATGCTGCCATAAATTACCCAACCATAAACTCCAACCTATTATTACTCCCAAGGCGTCAAACTCATGTGTAAAATCTGAAAAATAGGTTAAAGGCACAGTATGTAAAAATTATTTAATTAAAATATCCAAAAAACACTAGAACGGTGCTGTATATTCTGCTGACTTGTGTACTTACATTATCCCAAATGTTTCCATAAATGTTTAAATCCAGAAAAACAAGCAATTTTAACTAGTCACACAGACCGTGTCCACAGGAAGCTGCGAGGTCGCATTTGAGTCATCACCTCCGATTTCTGGTTTTGATTTGTAGAAAACATTTGGAAACTCCAAAGACGCTTTAATATGTGGTTCATTTTAATAGACCGGTGATGACCGCACAGAGTAGCATTTAACAGAACTTACAAATGTAACTAGTATGATAGGACAGCACTGTTTTCCCCCACAAACGCACAACCGGTAGCAGCGGAAGCGGTCGACTGTGGCATAATAAAAGCTCCGATGCTTTCGAGCTGTGTATTGTACTCCTTCAGCGACTTAATTTCGCTTCGACGGCTTTCAGCATCACCCTTCTTCATTCTACTACATTAATAAATCATTAGCTCATCCATGATCACGATTTCTTCCCGAGTCTTGTCAGATTGCATCAGCTGTGGGGACAAAGACAACAACTCCCATGATTCCACATTCGGTCACGGCATCATCAAATTAAGCTACCTGGTTTGTTTATTTTGAAAACTCACCCTCTAGCAGCGAAAGATTACATAATGTGCCTTTTAAGGGATATTTACAGCAATAGCATAAAAAAACATGTTGATTCACATCACATCATGTTGATTTGTAAGAGTGTATGAAGAATCTCCACTCAGCTTTTTACAGTGGCTAAAATCTATCAACCTCAAATAAGCATAAGCAATAGTGGTCTGTATATTCTATGACTTCTGAAGTGGAAGCAGAAGCAACGAGAAGGGTATTCCTGCACAACCGGAGGCTACAGTTACAGGACCGCAATTCTGTGACCGCAGCTTTAGGACCCTAGTATTTTTGTGACAGCGCCACCTACTGTACTGAATCAACACTAATTAAAGATGGACGACGTAGACAGCAACCAGACGGTGAGTATCGATATTTAATTAAGTTTTATTTTATAACGTTTAAAACGGTGCAAAGTTTACATAGTGAGAACTGCTACCTATGAATTAATAATTAATTCCCACCAAATTAAGAATTTGTGAGCTAGTTTTATTAATTACTACGACGTTAATTCGTGGCTATGATTTCATAAATCCTAATTGTGTTTTAATGACGAAGTATTATAAGTGAATCTAGCCTGCACATTAATTAAACTTATCAGATGACAAGAGCATGGTTGTTGTAAGGTTTGTAAGATTTACCTGCAGCTTAATGTATTAGTGTGAATACTGGCTTAATAGTTGTTGTTTTACCATATTTATGTATAAATATATTTCAGAATTAAACTGCACTGACTGCCTAGTTGCAGTATGTGTTAGCCTGTTGTTTTGGCATTGTTTTGCAATGATAAATTAGGCATTTGGCAATTTTAATAGTTTGTTACAATTTGGCCTAATCTGCAGGTCTATTCCACATACAGTTATACATTGCTATCATGTGTTAGTTTCTGTCATGTTCTGCATGGCCAATATGAAGTGATTTTATGGATTCGATTAGGCTCATTGTAGGACAGATGATTAAAAAAGGCACTAGGGATATTTTCATGATCTCAAAATATTCTAGCAAGTACACTCTCACTTTTCCAAGATACATATAACAATCAAAAAGGGAAATCCCTGCCCGAATTGAAGAGATGCACCACATGCTGCAAGGACTTTCACTTTTCATATATATATATACATATATATATATATATATATATATATATATATATATATATATATATATATATATATATAATATATTCCAACAAATGTTTCTTATTTATCTCTCTCTGTCTCTCGCTCTCTCTTTCTCTAGAGTTGAAGCCTACAGCCATTCTATCCATGCAGCACCTGATGGAAAAGGGGTTCACTTTGGTGCTGTTGTGATGTTGTCACAAACATGACATGTATATACTGTACAGACCAAGAGTTTGGACACACCTTCTCATTCAAAGAGTTTTCTTTATTTTCATGACTATGAAAATTGTAGATTCACACTGAAGGCATCAAAACTATGAATTAACACATGTGGAATTATATACATAACAAAAAAAGTGTGAAACAACTGAAAATATGTCATATTGTAGGTTCTTCAAAGTAGCCACCTTTTGCTTTGATTACTGCTTTGCACACTCTTGGCATTCTCTTGATGAGCTTCAAGAGGTAGTCACCTGAAATGGTCTTCCAACAGTCTTGAAGGAGTTCCCCGAGAGATGCTTAGCACTTGTTGGCCCTTTTGCCTTCTGTCTGCGGTCCAGCTTACCCCTAAACCATCTCGATTGGGTTCAGGTCTGGTGACTTTGGAGGCCAGGTCATCTGGCGCAGCACCATCACTCTCCTTCTTTGTCAAATAGCCCTTGATGCCTTCAGTGTGAATCTACAATTTTCATAGTCATGAAAATAAAGAAAACTCTTTGAATGAGAAGGTGTGTCCAAACTTTTGGTCTGAACTATAATATATATATATATATATATATATATATATATATACAGTATTGTTCAAAATAATAGCAGTACAATGTGACTAACCAGAATAATCAAGGTTTTTAGTATATTTTTTATTGCTACGTGGCAAACAAGTTACCAGTAGGTTCAGTAGATTGTCAGAAAACAAACAAGACCCAGCATTCATGATATGCACGCTCTTAAGGCTGTGCAATTGGGCAATTAGTTGAAAGGGGTGTGTTCAAAAAAATAGCAGTGTCTACCTTTGACTGTACAAACTCAAAACTATTTTGTACAAAATTTTTTTTTTTTTCTGGGATTTAGCAATCCTGTGAATCACTAAACTAATATTTAGTTGTATGACCACAGTTTTTTAAAACTGCTTGACATCTGTGTGGCATGGAGTCAACCAACTTGTGGCACCTTTCAGCTGTTATTCCACTCCATGATTCTTTAACAACATTCCACAATTCATTCACATTTCTTGGTTTTGCTTCAGAAACAGCATTTTTGATATCACCCCACAAGTTCTCAATTGGATTAAGGTCTGGAGATTGGGCTGGCCACTCCATAACATTAATTTTGTTGGTTTGGAACCAAGACTTTGCCCGTTTACTAGTGTGTTTTGGGTCATTGTCTTGTTGAAACAACCATTTCAAGGGCATGTCCTCTTCAGCATAGGGCAACATGACCTCTTCAAGTATTTTAACATATGCAAACTGATCCATGATCCCTGGTATGCGATAAATAGGCCCAACACCATAGTAGGAGAAACATGCCCATATCATGATGCTTGCACCTCCATGCTTCACTGTCTTCACTGTGTACTGTGGCTTGAATTCAGAGTTTGGGGGTCGTCTCACAAACTGCCTGTGGCCCTTGGACACAAAAAGAACAATTTTACTCTCATCAGTCCACAAAATGTTCCTCCATTTCTCTTTAGGCCAGTTGATGTGTTCTTTGGCAAATTGTAACCTCTTCTGCACATGCCTTTTTTTTAACAGAGGGACTTTGCGGGGGATTCTTGAAAATAGATTAGCTTCACACAGACGTCTTCTAACTGTCACAGTACTTACAGGTAACTCCAGACTGTCTTTGATCATCCTGGAGGTGATCATTGGCTGAGCCTTTGCCATTCTGGTTATTCTTCTATCCATTTTGATGGTTGTCTTCCGTTTTCTTCCACGTCTCTCTGGTTTTGCTCTCCATTTTAAGGCATTGGAGATCATTTTAGCTGAACAGCCTATCATTTTTTGCACCTCTTTATAGGTTTTCCCCTCTCTAATCAACTTTTTAATCAAAGTACGCTGTTCTTCTGAACAATGTCTTGAATGACCCATTTTCCTCAGCTTTCAAATGCATGTTCAACAAGTGTTGGCTTCATCCTTAAATAGGGGCCACCTGATTCACACCTGTTTCTTCACAAAATTGATGACCTCAGTGATTGAATGCCACACTGCTATTTTTTTGAACACACCCCTTTCAACTAATTCAACTAATTGCCCAATTGCACAGCCTTAAGAGCGTGCATATCATGAATGCTGGGTCTCATTTGTTTTCTGAGAATCTACTGAACCTACTGGTAACTTGTTTGCCACGTAGCAATAAAAAAAATATACGAAAAACCTTGATTATTCTGGTTAGTCACATTGTACTGCTATTATTTTGAACAATACTGTATATATATATATATATATATATATATATATATATATATATATATATATATATATATGTATATATGTATATAAATAAACATTCTTGAATCATTCTTGTGTCTTGTCTTGCCTCTCAACAACTTTTAAAATATTGGCAGTAATTTAGTGACTCCATATGCTGATTCCAACTTTAACTTACCTGATAATGAGCTAATTCACCTTAAGGAAGTGAATCAATATACTGTATAATTCAAGAGACAATTCAAGACTTTTAAGGTTCTTCATTTTTTACAATTGTTTTAACATTGATATACATCAATTTTACAAAATTGATATTTCATTTATATTTTGTGTAAATTCATGTTTAAATTTAAAATTGTGACTCAAAGCACACTTAGTAATTTAACTCTGCTGCATTTTGAATCAAAAATCACATTTAAAAACATGCTACTGAGATTAATATATTGATGCTATATACAAAGTAACGTGACTGCAAACTAAACCAACAGGATACTAGAACTGCGTTCCTGAAACTGCAGCCATCGCTATATTGGCCAGTACGGTAGGTGGCGCTGTCAGGAAAAACTAGGGTCCTAGAACTGCGGCCCAGATCTGCGGTCCTGAATCTGCAGCCTCCGGTTGTGCAGGAACATACTATTGGAAGCAACAGTGGTCTGTAGCTACTGTATTCTACTACTTCTGAAGCCATTAGATGGCAGTAAATTCGAGGCTATGTCTTCAGTTCACTCGATTAGTGACGCAGTAGCTCCCTCTTCTGTTGAATGATTGTGGACATTAATGCAAATTTAGCCGATAATGCAGGGCTTTCAAACTTTTAGGAGCCAGGGACCCCTTACAGGGCAGAAGATTTCCCAAGTATAACAGTGTAGGCTAAAGTTAAAGTGGTGGGGTAATGAACTTAAAACGATTGTCTTTTTTGCTCACTGCAAAAAATAATTGTGAGATTTTGCCATTTCATATTATTATTTATTTTAAAAAAAAATTTGAGACATAACTAGGCCTATTGTATTTTTTTAATAAATTGTCTAGACAACAATAAAAATAAGTTTATTGACCCTCAGCTCAAGTTGAATAATGTAGCAGCAGGACAAGAAAAACACATACACAAGTTGTATAGGTGTATAAGATGCTATAGGCCCGTGAAAAATAAACAAATTATAGTGCCATTGGTTGCAAACAAGCCTATTTATTTTAACCTTTAATCCGTCACTTAGTATTTTCGAATGGGTTTTTTATTTACATGGACTTTTTTAATACAACTGTCTTTGTATTTAACGTGAAATTAATAAAAACATTTTAAGTTAATTATTATAATGCATTCAATGGACATACAATAAGCGAGCAAATAACATTTCCATTTCAAATAACATAATCACTGACTTCAGCCTAGTGCGAGTTAAGCAGTCTCAAAAACTCTAAACCTGTCTAAGCTGTGAAATGAATCTCTTGATGATCGTACACACATCTGCATTCTGTTTTAAAATTGAGAGATTCTGCGATGTGATGAGATGAGAGAGTGCAGTCAGCAGACAATCATTTGCCTCGTTTCACTACTCTGACGCTTGATTGTCCATTGAATTCATAACATAATCGTGTGTGTAATTATAAGGCGCAACACAGAAAGAGATATGATTTTTGCTTGTACTATGTGTGTTTAAGTGTGAGAAACATAAAATAAACATATAGGCTAGTTTAAAACAAGTTTTGATATGACCCATCCATCACTGGTTCTGCGCCAGCCAAAAACACAAACGCAGATTTGAATTTAGAAGCTGATGATGCACCGCACTAATCACACCATATGATTGATCAAATGCATTACTAGACTATATGTTGTCTCTATGAGAAGAAATGTGCTCCCTGTTTGAATGGGCATGACACCTTTGCCCATAACAAACATATTTCAAAGGAAATTGAAACTGAACCTTGTGGTGTGGTGCTCATGCATAGCCTACCTCTCATTCGGAATGAATCATTCCCATAAGTGAATCGTTAGATGCAGTGTAACATTTGGTTTATAAACTATTTTTTATTTTGTAAAAAAGGCTTTGTAGGCTACTCTCGTGTCCGAATAGACTAATTCCTTGATTCCTTGACGTTCGCAAAAATTCGCAACACCACATGGCGTTGCTCGCGCGTTCACCTACAACAGACAAGTTGTATTGAGTCACCAGATGCCTTTTATGTGTTTAGCTGTTTCATTTATTTCAATGTGGAGGAAATGTTATTTTCTGTATCACTTGCTTTACTGTAGGCCTACTAAAGAGTTCTTTGGACTGTCTCTGAGTGCTTCAGTTTGTTTCAGTGTGCCTGAGTTTTCGATTAGCTGAGAGATGATCTATTTAATGTTTGAGACCGGTGTGAGACGAGAAATTCTATTTTATATCTAGCTTCTTAGAAAATAATTTGTATTACATACCAGAAAGGCATCTAGGGGAAATGGTTGGATGCCTTAAATGGACTCATATGTTGAATGTGCATTATGAGTGGTTGAGATAGAAGCATCCCGATTTGATTAGGATATAAATGGTGGTTTAGAGTGTCATTCTGGGTCGTACTATGCAACTAGGATGTCTGTATGGCTGTTGAAATTTTCTTGCAAGAAAATAATTATTCAAAATACTTTTTTTGCCACGGAATTTGACAATGAAGAAACTGTGATGTCAAGTTTGCAATGCTAGAACTGATGTTGTGTTAGTGTGTGTGTATGTGTGTATACACCTGTTCTGACGAAAAAAGCTGCTTATCCATTTGTGCTACCAGCATCTTATTTGTATGGGGTGAGGCTTTTAAACCTACTAACCATAAACCCTAAACCTACCCATCCACACCTACCCTTACCATAACTCACCCTTAAACAATGCAAATATATTTTTGGTATAAATGCTATTGGTCAAACTACTTTTCAGTCATTACCATCAGTAAGTATGATAACAAGAGAAAAACAAAGCCAAAAAGAAGATGTGTTGTCACATTAAGCTGTATAGATATTGTTTTTAGCAAAACCACATTCATGCTGGCTTCATTCAGGGTAGACCTATGTCTTTTCCTCCCACAAATACAGTTGTTTCTTAAAAATAATTTTGAAAATGTTCTGAAAATTTCAACTGACCTCTTGAGTGCTGAATGAACTCACATTCTTGTCTGGATAGTTTACCCCAAAATGAAAATTGTCATAATTTACTCACCTTCAGTTCATTCTAATATGACTTTATTTTGCAGAGCACATTAAACCAAACCACTTTGAGTGACACACGGTGAGTTGATGGTTTTTCAGGAACTATGTAAGTGAGTGATCCAATTGTGATATTTTTCCTTAAGTTTTAAACAAACTTTATTTTTTTTTGTTAAGCTGCAGGTGGCCCAAAGCAAACTGTAGTGACTCATTCATATGCGTTCTCCGATATTTCTTTCCTGGTGAGAAGCTCTCAGATCACTGCCATTGGATTCCTGCCAACTCTAATGTACTCAGTAACATTGCTGATGTGTGTAGATACCCAACGACCTTCCCCCTGCCATCCAGTGCAGGTGTGTTTTACGTTAAAGGCACAGAATATGCAGAACAAATAGTCCAGAGTTTTGTGCCATTATTGACCCCTGTGGTAACAGTCATATTTTTGCTTCAGGGTTTGCATCATAGCATAAAGGAGGCAGGTCACACTTGCTAAACCCCAAGACATCATGTGAATCACTGGATTCAGCCCGCTCTCCCTTCAGGACTACAATTAAGGTCCAGAAAGGGTGAAGGTGAGATCATTAACGTCACTAGCTACTGGCCTCATTGATAAGTGATAAACATTCCTGTCCTACACTTTCTTGTTTTCCCCTCCAGCTTTAGCAGCAATAACAAGTAATTGCAGGATCTGATGAAAGTATCTGCCAAATGAAGGTTCAGAGCCAGTTCTTTATATTTATTTGGTATTTCTAAATACATATGCTTCAAGGGATCTATAATACAGTCTAAATTATGATATGTGTCATTCATAAATTTCACATGATTTTATAGTGTAGTTCTTTCTAAAATACACCCGGCGAGGGAAACAGACCTATAACTGCTTGGACAATTCTTCTAATTTTATAGTTCATTTTTGAGCAGCACAGATGTGTTCATTCAGGACATTACATAGAGTTCTTCTGACATACTGAGACTCACATCAAAGTTATTTAATTATTTATTATATTATTATTATTTTTTTGGAGCGGGTGCAACATAAAGATTTTTAAATGTAAGAATTTTCTATGAAAAAAGTACTCTGGGAGAATAATATACAAATATTGACATTTACAATACAGCTTACATAGGAAGATAAACACCTACAGATTGCTTGCAATGACTGAGGATAGCCTTTATTTTTTTCTTTTTCTTTATCTTTGTTCATCTCACTGTTCACCTTACAGTTCAAATTAAATGCCGATATGATAACAGAACTTTGCATTAAAAGCATTTGTGGTGAGAATGAGAAGGAAGAGAATTTGAATCTGATCTGAAAAATCACAACGATCCACACACGCACACTTTTTATGGAGACACAAACTGGCGTTCATATATCCCACATGAAGAAACGGAGATCACATGCTGTGTTTAAGCTAAACCCTTTTATTTGGCAAGTTTTTTTGCAGATACAAGTGAAGTGCTAAAGCTGATGTGCTAATATTGGTCATGCAAGAGTGCAAGCTCAGTCCTGATAACATTGCAGTGCGACTCAATCTAGGTCTGCTTTAATAAGCAGAATATCAAACTTAAACCATTATAGAAAAGCTAAACTATGATGCTATGTAACTGAATAAGAGGGATAATTAGTCAGAGCCAACATATAGTGCTCTGACACACAGTTAGGTTGTGCTTTGCGTGACCTGAGTTCAAATTCTGGTTTGTGGTCTTTCTGATCTTGACCAAGACACTTCCTTTCCACTTCTGAATAAAAGGCAAAAAAATAAAAAATAAAAAAAATAAACTCCATTTTAGGAGGGACATTTGGTGTTTGAAATGATATGTTTAGTTGGGTATTCTGGGTATTGTCTTAAGTCTGACAAAAAATAAATGGGGAAAATCCAGTTACATTCCACTCCTGAAAGGCAAATTTAGAGAAATTTGAGACTTGGACAGCTCAATGTTCAACACATGCTGACTGCAGCAGTTGGGTTGAGTTGACGGCATATTGTTGCTAACTGGAGACAGTCCAAGTTGATTCTGATTCTGACAACTGTGAAAAAACACAAAGTTAATGACACCTCAAAAAGAAGGAGAGATGCTTAGCAAGTGCGTTGATGTTTTTGATGTCAGCAAGCGTCTTTCACCACAGACTGTCAGTAAGATTCCACTTCAGCAGCTTTGAACACAGGCATCTACACACCAAAATGTTTTTAACACTGTCACAGATATCTAAAATATATTATATACACGTTTTGCATAAATATATGCAATTGAAATAACCCGAAGCGCTTATGCTTAAACAAACCAATTAACTGTTTCATGTTTCATGACAGTTTTATTGGCACAAAAACATTGAATTTTTAGAGAAATAGTAAGCATAAACATCCACCCTTGAACTATAACCATCAGTGGGGCATAAGCAGATTGTAAAAAAAATGCACAAATGAGATCATACAAATTTACCACCAATTCACCTAAACGTAAAGCAGTTGCAAAGTACTAATAGATTGTCTAGACTTCACTGAAAAAACACAGTCAAATGATCAACATCACTTATTTACTCAATAAGTTTTCACTTAGAAATAATGCAGAATTTCAATTATTTAATATTAATGTTAATATGAAATAATTAGGGTATTTTCTAAATTTTATTCTGTTGAATCCTAAAACTGTCCATTCCTTTCTAGGTTTAAATAAGAGTTTAAATCCTAGATTTTCAGTATAGCTTCAAACTGTCAGACCCAATTGCACTCGACTAACACATGATTGGTCTGCTCTTTCAGCAAGCAATTCAGTCTACCCTTCATTTCTCTGATTTTCTTGCATCACCTGAGCTTTCCAAATCATTCTTAGTGCTTGACAAATTTATAGTCCAATTTTTCTGAATTCAACATGTCTGCTTTTGACCGTATCCTCCTCTCTTGATATGTGTTATCATTATGAGCACCACACTTTGGCATCTAACATCAAGGTAAACTTCTTGTTTGCACACTCAGTCTTCTTTCAGACCAGACATTCATCTAAAGTGGAGGCTGACAGCCAAAACAGCAGAGTATCTCCTTAAAGGTCTTCCTCATTTCCAGACTGCGGCAGGCGTAGATGAGGGGGTCAATCACAGAGTTGCACATAATGAGGACCAGGTACATGGTGAAATGAGACATGTAGCAGAGGCAGAGCGGATGGTGCGGACAGGACACCAGCAGAATGAGGTGGAGGAAAAACGGCGCCCAGCAGCACACAAACACGCCGAGGAGGATGGAGATGGTCACAGCTCCCTTCATGCAGCTGCGCTGACGCGGGGCCGGGTTGCCGGCTGCAGCTGCTGCTGGAGGTAATGCTGCGATTCTCTGGACGTGAAGTCTGGCGAGAAGAAACATGTGTACGTAGAGAGTGGCCATGAGCACCAACATGGCGAAGAACATTGTGATTAGACAAACAATCACCGTCTTGCTCTCTGAGTAGACTATGAAGACGATACCACAGACCACGCACACCAACCAGATCCCAGCGATGGCCACCAATGCTCTGCGTACGGTCACTATGCTGTGGTAGCGTAAGGCGTAGAAGATCGTGACGTAGCGGTCGACGGCGATCGCCAAGAGGTTGCAGATTGATGCCACGAGAGAAATGCAGATCATTGAATCAAACACATTGTCCATCAAACGCACAAAATGGTCACTGGCCACCAGAAGGCGACTGTTCAGTACAGCAATGACAATGGTCTCCAAAGAGTTCGACACACTCACCAACATGTCCGCAGCAGCCAGGCTGCACAGGAAAAAATACATCGGAGAGTGAAGGTTCTTGTTTTTGACCACGGCCAAGATGACGAGGATGTTCTCCAGAAGACTCACAATACCCAAAGTGAGAAAAACCTCCGCCTGGATCTGAACCTGCTCGCACAGCGCTCCTGCTGAAGGATCAACCGTGCTGCCATTAGGAGGCAAAGACGTGCTGTTTGCAGGTTTCTGCCCTTTAAGAAACTGCAGGTATGAGTCGTTCATCGGGAATTGTGAAGATAAAGAGATGGGGAAGAACAGACAGCAGATGAGGGATGAAAATTACAGAGGAAATGAAAAAAATTATAAAGAATAAAAAACTGATTCAGATGGTGGACTGAATAACAAAAAAGGAATCGAAAGCTACAGGTATAGTCAATTAATCAGGTGTTGAAGTTCTCCTGATGTTGGCTTCAGAAATGCTCTGCTGCTCCTCTGTTTGTTGGATATGCTTCTGTAGAGATGCTCTGTGATTCAGACTCTCTCGCAGCCACTGGCTGTACGTCAGCAGATGCAGCCTCCGCCTGCTCTGTGTGTTTGCTCAAGATTTTAAATGAAAAATGTGAATACGTACACACACACACATTCATAGTGCAGGGCAACAGGCATGTCCATTCTGTGATCCAAATTAATACGTCATTTTGTTCCCCAAAAAAAATATTTTTCACACTAGATTTTTATTGTTTAGATTTTATATTAACCTTCTAATGCACATACACAACGGTGCATAGATGTCTCATCTTTGTCATTTTTTTGGTTAAATATGACAACGTACATTCAAAAATGGATAACAAAAGCTGTGAAGCACTCTACATCTGAAAAGCATTTAACACTTCTTTTTACTTGACACAGCATATTAAAAATGTTGCATTCATGTGTGAATCACCTTGTAAGGGTCAAATACAGTACATCCACCTAGAGCATGTTTAAGAAGTAAAACATGCTACAATGTGATTTAAGGACTGAAATTCTTTTAATTTGACATGCAATTTCAAAAACAAGGTGTATGGCCAAGCAACATTAAATATGCCAATTCAGAGCATGTGAACACAGTAAAAAAAGCTGCGCTGTTAATCACAAAAACTTTTTCGGTGTGAACCGAACTTAAATCATGTTTACAATGTGAAATATTTCACCCAAAAAATTTAATTTGTGAAAAATTTACTCAGCCTCAGGCCATCCAATTTGTGTGTGTGTGTGTGTGTGTATATGTGTGTTTTATCATCAGAACATAGTCAATGATCCTCTGCAGTAAATATGTGCCATCAAAATGAGAGTTCAAATAGCTGATAAAAACATCACAATAATCCACGTCTCAAAAACATCAATAAAAGTCTTGTGATCTGAAAAGCTGTATGTTTGTAATAAATAAACACATCACTGAAATGTTTTTAACTTCAAACAGCTGCTTCAGTCTGGCTAAAATATGTGTCCATAATATTGCTTTCTCCAGTGAAAAGTAATGTAGTCTGAATCAGGAGAGAACTCAAGCACCACTTGTTGGTGGATTTTGATATGAGGACAACGGGATAGTTTAAAAAAATTTTTTTTATAAAGGTTATTATGGATTATGGACTTATACTGGAAAGATAATATCCACGCATTTACTTTAAAACCTTTTTTTTTTTTTTAGTGAAATAATTTTTATACCAAATGTTTAAAGTGTTAATAATAAAATAAACAATTTAGTTTGGGCTCTTGCATGGAAGAATTTTGTAATCACTTGATTTTATGCTTGCTGTGATAAAGATATGTCCTTGAAAAACTGAACAGTCATTTTCTGCAACTGAGACAGAAAAATATCTGTTCTCTTATTCCATGCACCAGTATCCAGGGTAACTTGTATATATGTGTTTTCTTTGACACCAGCCTTTAATTGTGAAACCTTGAGGAGAGAAACGTGTTACAATGCATGAAATGCCACACACACACACGCATGCATGCACACACACACAACTAAAGAAAACTATATGAGGTGATTAATTGAGTTTGAGCAATCATTTCTGTGGGTGTGCGTGTGTGTGAATGTGAGAAGGGTTTTAGTGTGGGTCTGTGTTATGAGTCTATTCCCAGTGGGTATTGATTGATTTTCTTCACACCTCATCACCTGCTTCAGTGACTTCATGAAAAGTTCTAGACCAGACTGTTTCACATCGTGCTTGGTTCACACTCCAGCAGATAATCATTTATCAATACATCTGACTCCGTTTGGTGCCTTCTCAGGAAACACAGGGAAAAAGAGAGAGCTAAATGTATAAGTTAATCTAAGAGTACCCTATTGCTGATAGTAAAGATGAAGCATGTTAAACTGAAGTGATTAAATTCTATTAAATTCACATTTATTTGTGTGTATCGCTTTTCAGGATACAATTCGTTGTAAAGCAGCTTCACAGGAAATGAAAGTGATCACATATAGGAGTAGCTTATCAGTGGTGACTATGTCAAGGAGAGGTCCATATGGCAGAAATATACAGAAAAATGTATGTAGTTACTTAATGAGATGCATTCAAACAAACGTGGAACACTACAGCAATGACTATATGTTGCGATCAGACTTATAGCAAAAAGTGCAAGTTTTGTATGTTGGTTCAGGGCTGGTGTCGTCTGAGGGTCCTCAGAGGGGTTGGCGTCTTCTCTTCTGAGGTGTTCGGTCATCATAGATCTTCGTAAAGGGCTAGATCCAGACTAAAGCTTGTGTAATTTATAGTTACGTCAGGGTTCCCGTCCCATGGCAGAAACAGAAGAGCAAACAGAGAAAAATGAGGATATTGCTGTTCAAACTGAGCAAAAAAAAACAAAAAAAACAAAAACAAGAGGGAGTGTGTCTGAACCCTGAACATTATCAGGAAGGCTATTCCAGAGTTTGGGAACCAAATGCGAAAATCTCTACCTCCTTTAGAGTACTTTTCTATCCTAGGAACTACCAAAAGTCCTGAGATTTAGACCTTAGGGAGTGTGATGGATTGCAAAAAATAAAAAAATAAAAAAATACATTTTGCATTTAGCAGACGCTTTTATCCAAAGCGACTTACAGTGCATTCAGACTATCAATTGTTACCTATCATGAATGATTATAGCGTGGTATAAGGCTAGTTAGGTACGGAGGAGCTAAACCAGTCAGGGTCTTATAAGTAAGTAGCAATATTTTGTCACTGATAAAGAACTTAATAGGTAGCCAGTGCAGAGATGGTAGAATTGGGGTAATATGATCATATTTTCTTGACTTGGTAAGGACTAGCCGCTGCATTTTACTACCTGTAGCTTGTTTACTGAAGCTGCAGGACAACCACCCAGCAGTGCATCACAAAAGTCCAGTCTAGAGGTCATGCAGTTTTTGTAAATAAATTAACCTGACCATCAAACCAATAATAAGTGATTCAGTCAGAATGAATGGAGCTTTAGAATGAGAAATTAATTGGTTTTTTGGCCATTTTGATTTTCCTTTCCACTGGCTAAATCAAGGACATACAAGCTTCAGCAACATTTGAATATTTAAATCAGCGAATATCAAAAATAGGTGTCCAGGTCACATTTTACCCCCAAAATAAGAACAAATACACCCAAATTCTCATTACTGCAATGCAAAATACAGAGTCATTCTCATTACTCTTACAAGAAAACATATATATTTATATATAATTTTAGTATTTAAACATTGATAGCATTTATTGTAAGCCCTAATAATTAATTAAACATTTTTATTAAATCATTGCAAATACACTAAATATGTAATGGAAATAAATACTTTCTCACAACCCTGTAAACACCATTTTTACATCAAGATTTCCTAGACGCTCTGTTTCTTACAATCCCCATCACACACAGTTTCCATGTTTTTCCTTTAATAATAATGTTACGAAATGATTTGAAACTTCAGAAACAGAAAGTTCACAGAGAACCTTGTACCTTTAGTTCCAGTTTCTCATAATGTTTCGCTATTGAGTAATGGATGAATGAAAGGGCATCAAAAATCACCTTGACATTAAAAGCAAAAAAGCCGTTTACTGTAATTCTCAGCCATGTAAATACCTGTTCATCATTGCATTCCTGTCAGAGCATGAAGCTGTGGGGAGGAATATAACCTTTGCTCAGGAGTCCATTCGTGTCTTAATCAAATCAAGTCCCCTTGACTTGCACCTCTCTATCTCATAAAGTGCACAGAACAGCTTTTGTCTCTTGGGGACATGGATAGCTCATAGACAGGACTTCTTTGGGGTTTTACTTGTGCCATAATGTATAACAACGTATTCACTCTCCAAAGATGTGCTTGGTTTTGTAACTGCTATACTTTTGGAATTACTAAGTTTCAGAGTTAAAGGAACAGTTCACCCCAAAATGAAAATTTGCTGAAAATGTGCTCACCCTCAGGCTATCCAAAATGCAAACGAGTTTGTTTCTTCGTCGGAACAGATTTGAGGGAATGTAGCTTTACATCACTTGCTCCCCAATGGATCCTCTGCAGTGAACTGGTGCCATCAGAATGAAATATGCATAGATCAAGCATGGTTTACAAGCAAAAACACGTCAAAACAGTGCTAAACAAATATTGCGATGTTTTTATCAGCTGTTTGGACTCTCGTTCTAATCTGATGGCACCCATTCACTGCAGAGTATCTATTTGGTCTGAGTCTTTTTAAAGCTGAATTGCTTCGTCAAGAGAGACCATTTGTTTCTTGTTTTCATACACTCTTGCACTGTGTAAGCTATTAATTAGAAATAAGATCCCTCTGACATTACCCATGTTACACAATTTCACAATATTAACCTGCTCTGACAGCTGTCGCATCATTTCATAAGAAGATTAGCTGTGGCTGTTTACCTGCAATGTCTGCATCCTTTTAATCACATTTACTCTGTGTAATAAAACAACAATAATGTTATTTAGTATAACAAGAATTTGCCCCCTATTAAAAATGCTTCCCTAAATATAAATTATTATGGCTAAATGTACACTTGTATGTTTGTAGGTGTATGAAATGAGCCCAACAATAAACACAATGATGAAAAGGGTTACAGTGTGTGTTTGCTTAAACAGTTCTCACACCCTGAACCAGACGTTATAAATATTTTTGCATGAAGTCTAAAATATGTGTGGGTGTAGTCAACACTCGTCTCTTTGCATTATTAGTTAGTTCCATAACCCTTGGCCTGAGCCTACACACAAACCTGCAAAAATATAGATCCAGAAAGACTATATTAAATATGCTGTGTGAATTAAAGCCACTTGAGACATTGTTCTCACACAAATCACCTTTTCTTTAAAAGACATTTAAGTAGCTTAAGCAGCAGTGCTTTCACTGAGCCTTTAAAGGTGTTACTGATGTTTCCAAATTTTGAACTATACAACAGTGAAATGTACAGTGTTTTACATGTCCTCCTACTCATACTAGAAACCTTACAAAGCAGTAATATCACTGATGGGAGATCAGACAGTGTTGATCATTTGTCCACTAGAGGGTGTAAGTGCAGAACATGGGGCAAATGAGAATTTGTCATTAAAACTGAGCACCAGACTCTAACCATTCATTTTAAAGATTTAAAGATTTTTAGTGTCATTGATATACTGTACAAGAATACATATTTTTTTAGTTGATGTTTTGAATTATATTTTATTTTCATATTTGTATTTTAGTGAAATTTTTGTTTTGTCATTTTTATTTTTTTATTAATATGTCTAGAGTTTCTATTACGTTTTTGTTTTTCAATTAAAATTTATTTAGTTTAGTTATATTAATGATTCAACAAAATACCAAACAAAGAGCAATTGCTGAAATAGCTGAAATAAAACAAGTATATTTTAGTTAATGTTTGTTTTATTTCAAGAAATTATTTTTTATGGTTTATTTTTTATTTAGAAATAATAACAGACCAAAAATAAAAATAAAAAATTGCAGACCACATACGTTTTCCAGATACTATTTTAATAACGCTTGAGGAGGCATAACCTGATCTTAAATATGACCTGTTTTCATAACTCATGAGTAGAAGAGTCATTGTCATATGTGCCCTTTAGAGAAAAATAGATGTTGATCTGTGTAAATATGAAGAGAGCCGTGACAGTGACATTTAAAGAAAATGTCATTGTTTTTCTAAGAAAGCAGAGCTAACATGAAATGGAACCATATTTCTCCTCCTCTTCTCATCTGTTTTTCTCCGCAGTAGGTTTCTATTAGTTTTTTCCCCAGCAGATTAAATCAGTGGAAGGTTTTATATTCTTAATTAAACAAATGATACTTCCTAGAAAGGTCTTTGAAGCCTAATAAGAGAAGAAAATTATTGTAAAATGGGGGGTCTATAGTTAAGCACATCCTTTCCACAAAGGTCTTTCTCTGAGCACATGTGCTTATTCGCTTATATTCTAAAAAGAATGTTTTTTTTTTCTTTTGCATTCAACCTCAATTTACTGTCAGATACAGTCCGTTCAGGTCTAAACACAGCACACCAGTAGTTGCATAAGCAACGGATGTACACATGTGCATCTTATATGCTGCTTGTAATGTTTGACTGTGTTTGTTGTTGCTACTGTTTTGCTACGAAAGTATAAGAGATGCAATAGATTAAAGCAACAAGTTTTTGCTCTCTGTAAACATTTCTCATAATTTAAAACAACATTTATCATTCATTTAGTAGTCATATACCAAGATACAATGCAAAACAAAACAAACAACAACAACAAAAACCCCGCCAGACAAAGCCTTGAGGTTCAGCAGATATAAACATGCTTTAGAACTCACTCTGCAATTGTTGGTCAATTTGATATTGGTTTAAGAATGTTTTTTTATGTATAAAAGACTTAAAGCTGATTATTTTTTCCATGTAAAATAATGAATTTAGCTTATTATGCACAGGTACACTATCTCTAGATTGATCCCCTAAAAAGTGTAAAGCACTGTTCTATTCTAATATAGTAAAGGGGTCATATGATGTTGCTAAAAATAACACTATGTTGTGTATTTGGTGTAATACAATGTGTTTAAGTGGTTTAAGGTTCAAAAACCACATTATTTTCCACACACTGTACATTTTTGTTTCTCCTCTATGACCCGCCTTTCTGAAATGCGTAGATTTTTACGAAGCTCATTGGTCTGAAAAACTAAGTATAAGCTGATTGGCCACCTATCCAGTGCGCTGTGATTGGCCGAATACCTCAAGCGTTTGACGGAAATGTTACGCCCTTAATATACTGTGATGCCAATCCAGTGATCCACAGTGCAAAGTTAATGTATTTCTTCTGCGACCAGCACGGATCAGCTCTAGGCATGACGAAGCGGATATCGTCCTCTTCTGGAAGGCAAAACAAAATATTTTTGCTTTCACAACAAAACACAGAATCTCCACCACATGGCGCCGGTGGCAACAGCTAGAATAAAAGTTAAGCCGCCTTTCTTAGCATGAACATTTGGGTGGTGTTATGCAAATCTTCCCACATCATGACATGGAGGTAGGGGCGTGCTAGAACGCGCCGTTTTTGGAGGGATTGGACAAGTCTAACTTATAAAGAATACCTCTTTGGATTTGAGACTTTAGTCTTTGCAGATTTACAGACCTTATTTATGCACCAAGAGCTTCTAACACTCCAAAAAGAAAGGAAAACTCGAAATTGCATCATATGACCATTAATATATTCATGTGGCGAGGGGGGCGTGGTTCAGTGAGGTCTGCAGAGGGAGTCGGGAGACGGTGAGTAAATAGGTCAAGTGCAAGATAATAAAAACACCTGTGTGTGCTTGCTGTAATTGGTGTTGAGAGAATGGATAAAAAGCCACTGGAAAGCGGGAAGGGTAGCAAGGGACTGGATGGAGAGCTTGTGCGTGCTTTTAGAGGCTGAGTGACGTGAACTACTAGAAAATTAAGTGTTTGTCTGAACTGTGTTTTGAAAACTGGCTGCGCAAACTTTTTGTTTGTGCTTCATTTTCATTTAATAAAAATGCACAAGTCTCAGTAAGCCGACCCTGTCTTCTTCCTTCCATACTTCGAACCTCGTAACGATTCTAATATATTTAGAAATTTTATTATTCCTGTGGTGACAATAGTCATACTGAATGTTCAGAACACATTAGTCTTCGAGTTAATCCCTGAGGGTTTAAGAGAAAATATGCTCACTATATACCAGACGGTTATTGATATATTTCCAGGGAAGGACAACTTTTTTTTAGCTAATAAATAATTTTATAGTCAATAATCTATGTAGCAACAGAGAAAATCAGTAATCAATTATTTATTTTGTTAATTGTAACCCATCTGAGTTTGAAACATGCTACAGCCCTTTAAGTGGTATTAAACAGAGAATTGCTGAGCTGTACAGGAACAGATATGACAAAAACAAATCTGAATCTTCTTTATGCAAAACTGTCAAAACTGTGTCAGCCGAAGTAAGCATTTTTGTAAATTACAGGGTCAGACAGTTTATTGTTCTTGTAATGCTGGTGGCAGGATGCAATGGGTACATACCATTTTACCATGTAAAGATTATAAGTGAGCTTAATAATAATAAAAAATGCATATTCTGGTACCCATTATCAGAATGACATGAAAGCCCCAGGAGCAGAGGTTAGGGTCAGTGTGTTTCCAGGGAATGAATATTAAATTAAGATTTATGCATGTTGTTTTATTCAGTGATAAAAAACAAAAACAAAATGAAAGAGGTATGTGATATTTGTCTAAACTTCTTTCTCTCTGCAGGCTATTGGACAGCATCATGGCTTTATCATTAATAAAAAGAACTCAAATAATGAAAACATTAAGCAATAATAATAATAATAATAATAATAATAATAATTCCTAGCAAACTGAATTCCAATTGCTCTTAATGTGCTTCAAAAAAACAAAACACAAAACAAAGAAGTTTCCCAGAATTCCCTGTCTATTTTATGATATTTTATTTAAATAGTTACACTGCTTTTGGTTTTCTTTTGTGTACAAAGGATGTTGCATGTTGTATAGTTCATGTGTACAGCATTAATTTAGCATCATGTGTTATTTTGATTTAGATTTTATTATACTAGTTATTGTAGGAATGGTTCTGTAATAGTTTGGCTCTACTTGTCTAGTGATAGGCATGATGATCGCTTCCTCTTTCCTGTCAGTGTGGTTGAGTAATACAGCCACAACAGCCATGATGCTACCCATTGCTAATGCCTTACTGGAAAGCCTTTTCAGGAATCTGGAAACTCTAAAAGAGAACCGCAAGGACAAGAGTGATCCAGAGGGTTGGTTTGGAGACATTCATTTATACAAGCTTAGGAAATTAAAGTCTTTATGTGTAACATTTTAATTGAATGCAATCATGACACCTGCATATTATCAATGATCTATTTGGTTTGAGAATTTGTTTGTGTGTGAAATCAACCTGCACGCATGAAACTATAATATACAACCTGAACAGAGAACTCTGAACTGAATTTTTCCAACTCAGCGCTTTTGTTTGGCAAAATTCCTTTAACGTATAAAGAGATTGAGAATGCGTCTTCTTCGTTTTAAACATTCAGACAGAAGCTTTTTTTTTTATCTGAAATTAATTTCATATTAAAGAGGTGGTTGTAATTAAAAAAGTAAACATTCCATTGCAGGTGATTCTCAGGTGAAGATGCATGTGCTTCATTTTGAAAAACAGATGCTGGCCACAGAAGACAGGTAAGTGAGAAGAATTCATGTGACTATCTTTGAACAAGCAAACAAGCAAAGATCAAACACAGTGAGCTTGAAGATTTAATATTAATTTACCATTAAAAGTCAAACAACTTCTATAAAGTTCTTGCAGTAATTCCAGCAACAAATGTAATAATGTGTAATAATATTATTGATAATCTAGACCCAATTATTGGATTTTAAGTTTAGCATAGCTGAATTTTCTGATCCAAATGCAATGTGGAAAACCTTAAGAATGTTCTTGTGAATATGAATACGAGAACTTATTCGATCATCCTTTCATAGGCTTAAACAATTGAATTATTATTAAAAGATTCTGTCCCTCTGTAATCTCACAGACCGGACTGGACAGATAGATCAGAGCAAACGAATCTGGAAGAAGCCAGAAGAGAGGCTCAATACCAAATGAAGGTGTGGAAAGGATTTCTGGAACTGCAGCCCTCCCTCGCCCCAATTTGATCTTGGCGGGTCAGCTAAAGAGGTATACTATTTTTCCATGGTTGTCATGGTAAATTACCACAGTAATACTTTTGCATTCATTCTTTTATTTTTTATTCAACTACATTAATTTACTGGATACTTTTATCCAATGTAACATTCGTCTGAGCGATACAATGAAAGTAACTCATCTTAGGTATGCAATTACATGAAAAATGCTGCAATAAAAAGTTCCAAATTGCACTGAAGAGTGCAGTCTAGACATGTAAGTACAGCACAGTGAAAGAAATGTAAACGGATAACAAGAAAAAAGTACTTTAAGTGCTTATGGAAGAGATGTGGACATTTTGTGAAGACACAGTCATTAATGTTATGACTATAATGAATATGCCATTTTCGAATTATGCTCAGCTCTAAAATATTTAATTGGCAAGATTGATAGTGCAATTTGTGTAGTATTAGTTAAAAAAATAGAAGAATACTCATTCACTATTCATGCATGAAAGGAAAAGTCATGGAAAATCATGTATTTTAAAAGTATTGATCTGTACAATACTGTACAGACAGCATTAGCAGCCTGACAGATCAATTATTCATGTCAGTATCAATGCTGGATTCAATTCAGTTCAAGTTTATTTGTATAGCACTTTTTACAGTACAATCATTGCAAAGCAACTTCACAGAAAATTAAGTTTCTAGAATATTTAGTAGTAGCTTACCAGGGGTGACTGTCAGTTTATGTGCATATGGCAGAAATGTACAGAAAACAGACGATGAACAACATTAATTATTATATGATGCAATCAAACTTATAGCACAATTTGGTAGGTACATTTTGAAACCATGGTGCTGTCATCTCCATTCTGCAGTCAGCTCCATCATCTGTCTAAAAAAATATCAAAGGTGAGAGACTGTTTTCAGATCAGGCTTTAGTTCACACAATTAAATCAGTGCAATTAGTCCATTAGCTTTATTTGAACATTAACATGAATAACATTTCGTTTCTCATTACCACTGTATAGACTTCATTTGTCTTTGTGCTACTGAAAGGTGTAGAACAAAGGTATATGCATGACTCATTTACTCTAGTGCATATATTCTTGTAGTCTACATTCAAAAGTTCTCCCTCATTGTGTCATAACTTTTTTTTTTTTTTTTATAATTCTGTTTATTCAAATTGGTTTGGAGGGGGACTGAGTATGCTGCCATCTGGGAAAAGATTGAGCACAAATGGGTCTGAAAGTATAGCACCTGCTGTGTGAAAAGACTGTAGAGCATGTTTAGTGGATGTAATTTATTGCAGCTGTTGAGCTTGTTTGTTCACGACTTGCATGTAAATGATGCATTATAAGCAAAAAATGTGAGTCTTGAATCAGATTATACAAACAGAGCGCGAGATAAACACACATGCAATTAACCTCATTATATAGTTTTCTTTCTTTAATTCATTGGTTGGATAAGCCAGCACAATCTCATGGCAATGTTTACCTGTTTTAAGTTTTAGTGAACTGGTGGCTAATTCGTATGGATTTGTATGATCTCATTCATGCCACTTTGTTATGTTTAGGAGTGCCAAGTTAATGAACATGAACCCTCCTGGAGACCTCAGACTGAACTGATTTTCCTTGAGTTTGGCTTACACAAATAATTCATAAATGTCATGAAGTGAGAGATCAAAGGTATCTCTGGGTTTTTCACATGGAATCAACCCCTAAAATGTTAAAGGTTGAACCACAGTGCAGTGTTGTGGTTCAACCTTTAACATTTTAGGGGTTGATTCTATGTGAAAAACCCCGAAGGTGAACAGTACATCTCAAATGGAAACTTACTCATGCAGTATATTTGTTTTAGATTCTTGCATTGATTTGGACATGCCCTGAGTACACCTGCACCATACACATTACACTTTGCATTAAGATCATTAAAATAGGGCCCCTGAAGTTACACAAAGTATGTTTTACAGCTGATATGATCACCGGTAAGATTTTTCATTTTGCTCTGGCCTTTAATTGAAAAACTATGTATTTGAATGATAATATATACAGGGTGCGATTTGCCGGGGGGGTGCGTGGGATTTCCCCCTTTCTGGTCAATTATTTTTTATCCCCGGTGGAGATAAATTTATCCCCCCCTCAAAGTGATCAGTGCTACTTCACTAGTGGTGAGACGGATCACAAAACTTATCACAAATCTAGCGACTTTTTGGACAATCATTTTTTTAGTCTCTGAGACTCTCTGGTGCTGCCGCACGAGCGCGAGGTCTCTCTTTCCCAGCGCGAGCCTCTCTCTCTGTATCTGCGGTGTTCAGCAAGCACAGAGAGGAGCAGCACTTTCAGGTAAAAAAAAAAAATATATTCTGTTGCTTCTTACTCTATTTTACAAGCAAGTATAGCCGACATCAGTCACAGCACAACCACCGACTTTATCGTATGTGTATTTGATTTCATTAGTGCAGATTAATGTTTGAGAGCTGGTTATGTAGTCTTAATGGACCGCGTTTCAGTCATTATAATATTCATTCCATCGTCTGACAACAGAAACATTAAAATCTAGTAATAGAAACAGTTTTATTGAGAATTAAATTAAATGGCTAAATTTAATTGCAGTATGTGAGCATAGGAAGCATTGAATGCTAGACAATACAATTATTAAGCGCATGACGTCATGTAGTTCATGTTCTCATTATTTATTTTTATGAATTAAAATGTTTCAAAACATCCCCCCCTCTGCTATATATATATGTCGATATTAAAACCCAATTCCAGTATTTAGTTAGTGTTAGCTTACATTATTCCTTTTTATACTCATTAATGCACTTTTTTAATTATTTAATCATGTTTATTTACTTTATTCAAATGTATTTAGTTAGTTTAATCTTATTTTTATTGTCTATTTATTATAGTTTTTACCCTTTTACAACTTTTTTTTTTCCTGAACTATATTATATCTCAAAAATGTGTGTCTGTTTTTTTCTCAGGCTTTGTATTAGCAAACATGATGAACAGGAAGCCACAGAAGCAAAAGAAACAGCTGTTATTGATGGAGACTACAAGAAACTGGGCCCAATAAAGTAAGTCATGGAGCATTTCAACATTTCAAAAAACCCTGTTTCTTTCTTTCCGACAATAATTGAGTTAAAATATAATCAGGAGAAATAGAATAAGGAGTTATTGCTCTCTTCTTAATTCTTTTTGCCGTTCTTCTGTTCACACAAGATCCAAAGTTTGTAACTGGATGGTCGATTTTCTTCACCAAGGGGTAAGCCACCCAGTGAATGGCATGCATTGAAAAATGATGGAGATATTTTGAGTGTCACATTTTCACATGAAGATTCATTTCAGATGAATGTAAAATCAAAACTGTCATATTCTGACTGCATGTGAGCATTTTGTTATATCCTCAGATTTTTAGAATAGCAGTTTTCAGATTATAGGGTGTTGATTCATGAAATACCTTCATCAGTTTATCTCAAAAAATAAATGTAAAATTCCTGAGGGACTAAAATCAAACAACTTCATAAAAAATGTTTAAAAACTTTATTCACTTAAATAATAATCAGTGTGGCAAGTGGGGCGGGGCCGAGAGGCGTGGGAACGAGGAGTGAGGCCAGGTGTAGTGATTGGAGATGAGCCGGTTCCCGTCTCCTTCTTCCCGGGTTTCGGCACCACTGTAACGATATGAACTTCTTAAACATCGGGAAGAAGGAGGCGGGAACCGGCGCACAATCAAAAACATTTTAATAATCAAAAATAAACAAAACAGCGCGTCAGCCCCTCGCGGCGACTGACGCGCACAAATAAAAAGCAAACATAAAATAATGTCCCAGGCCTGGTCCTCTCTCGTCCTTCACGGTCGTCACTCCAGTTTTATATCCTTCCATCTCCTACGTGGGACTCGATACTGGCGGTGGGGCGCAGGTGTAGCTCATCTCCAATCACTACACCTAGCCTCACTCCTCGTTCCCACGCCTCTCGGCCCCGCCCCACTCGCCACAATCAGTATCATTTGTCTTCTCTCACAGCAATGAATACGATGCTTGAATGCTGGTTTTCATAATTTATTTAAAATCGAATATAATTCAGACCAACACAACGGCTATATATTTATACTTTTACGTAAAGGTCAAATGTATTTTATATGTGCTACAACAAAACTCTGTCATCATGGATTTGATTTATTCTTCAAGATGAAAAATGTATAGAATTAGGAGTTACTTTAATATGTTTTTAAAGATTTGTATTCAAAAATACATATTTACTAAGAACAAATTAATGTCAAATTTATATACAGTACTGTGCAAGTGTCTTAGGCCACTAGTATTTTCACCAACAAAAAATGGTTTTAAGCCAGTTATTTCTATATTTTGCTGTAGTGTGTCAGTAGGAAATATCAGTTTACATTTCCAAACATGATTTTTGCCATTAATTGTAATAATCCAGTGATATTTTTGCTTGCACAAGGAGTCTGACGTCTCACCATCATCAGTCTGTCTGGAATAACATGAAGGAACAGAACAAACTGAGAGAGAATAAATCTAGAAGAACTCTGTCAATGTCTCCAAGACACTTTAGTCTGTACATATGTAAATAAGTGTATCCAGAAATAAGGGCTTCCTCATCTCCCCTTTTTTTTTTTGTGGTCCATTACACTAATGCACTCATTCAGAGAGGTTCAAAAATATGGACTATTCGATCTGCATCCTCCACAGAGCTGACCTTTCTCTATCTGCAAGATTGCAGTTCAACTCGAGTCACACCAAGACAAACCCACAACTTAAAGAAAAAACAGAGAGAGAACCGAATGACGTGTGCAGTGGGTGGGCTCAATGATTCACCATCTCTAGATGAGAGGAATATGATTGAAAGCACGCCGTTTTTGAACATGAGACGATGAATCAGTTAGCAGAGTTATGGCAATTACATTGATTCAGTGGTTCATATTAATGTGCTGAGATCAGGACTACTGAAAATCAGGATTACTGCTTGCATTAATATCTTGTCTGCACAATTTTTTTTGACATTTTCATTCACACAGCACATCTTATCTGCAGCTGTGTGAGTAAGTGAGTTTTTTTACAGGGTTTCCCCACCTCCTTAAAAAGTCTTAAATTTAGTTGTATCAAATTTAAGGCCATAAAAAGACTTAAATGGAACAAGTAAGTCTTAATTATGATTTCAAGAGGTCTTACATTTTGGGTAAAAAATTGCAATATGATGAATGTGATGATTAAATTTCAAAAGGCTATGAATTTATGAAATAAATACGAGTGCTGCATTTTTCAAAGTGTGGTGCTGCTGTGTTTAATGTCGTTACCGGGGAAACCGCTGTATTTCTGCCACTTCAAAAGCGCCTCCTGCTGGCAGAGCTGCTGTTTTTGATTGGACCAATGTGAAAATCATCTTTTTACGGTGCTGGACTCCGCTTCGTCCATGGTGCAAGCCGACCCAGCAATTCCACAGTGCAAAGTTGATGTTTTTCCTCCAACCAGCACAGATCAGCTCCAGACATGAAGAAGCAGATATCTGCCAAAATTCCCTGGGGGAACTCTAAGTTGGGGTTACTTCTAGATGGCATGTTTCCTCTAAACCAAATGTTCTTTTTAGGTATCAAGATCAAGGTAACCTAAAGTAATTTTATTTATAACTTTTCTTTTTTATTATCATAACAATACATTTAATTAGTACAATAAGACACAGTCAGGAAGCATAAGTTACCAATCAAATTAAATCTATCTATCTATCTATCTATCTATCTATCTATCTATCTATCTATCTATCTATCTATCTATCTATCTATCTATCTATCTATCTATCTATCTATCTATCTATCTATCTATCTATCTATCTGCACTACAGAGGTGGCACAGAAGAACACAGATTAACATCTTGGAAGGGAGAGCTGGTTGGTCTTAATGGGTCATGTTTCAGTCACTATTTCATGTTCATCCTGTTGTCTGACAACAGAAACCGTCAAATATATAAAGGAAGACAGTTTTTAGAATTTAGCTGCATCAAAATACAGTATGTGGCACAGAGAGGCAAACAAATGTAATAATAAATAATAAATGTACATTTTGCATGTTCAGAAGTGAGCTGCCCTGTCTTGCAAAAATGCAAACAGGTTTGTGTAAGTAAATTGCTCAGTACAAAGACAAAGAAGTAATAGGAACCTAGTATTTCTATGTTCTTTTTTCATGTGTCTAATAGACATGAACAAGTTCTTTGAAAAACATCTATGACCTATGAATCATGCTTTTCATGCTCTGTTAACAATGGTTTCACTAATAATAAACATATATTACATAAAGCATCCATATTTGTCCATGTCAAGTCAAGCCTGCTACAGTCAATTCTTCCACATGTACAGTACATAATTGAAACTGTGTTACTCTCAGACCCTTGGTGCATACAGATAACACTAACAGTAGAACATTAAATAGAAATGATAAAATAATTGTCCATGCCCATGTTGATTAGATTAAAACTTGAAGGCCTGGTTTCACAAATGGGGTTATGCTTAAGCCAGGACTAGGCCTTAGTTAAATTAAGATATTTAAGCAACTTTTACAAAAATACCTTAGAGTAAAATTTTACAGGTGTGCATCTTGACACAGAACAATGACACTGACATATTTTAAGATATGTCAGAGCAAGATATTTTCAGTTGAGACAGCTCAAACATGTATTTTAGTCTGGGACTAGCTTAAGCCTCGTCTTTATTAAGTATTAATTTATGTTTAGAACAAATAAAAATGTGTGATTAAATTGCGATTATTCACAAGTTAACTCATTACAATCATGGAATAACTCTTATAATAATATATTTTAATTGATTGACAGCCCTATAAATTAAAATGAATAAAATAAAATTACGCTGGTAACTCATCAGTAGACTTTCCTCATCAATATAGGCTATATTTTTTCACACTTTTGTCACTCATTCAAGTTTTTATATGAATGAAGGAACCACTGAAGGGAACTGATTGTCTTCAGAAAAGTTTCGATCGCATTTTATTTTACCTGTAACATGGAGTCCAAGATGTTCAGATCCTTATGCAGTAGTTTATTATTAAAAATGGTCAAACAGGCAGAGATCAGAAAACATCGTCAGGTATGTCAGGGGATAATCAAAATCAGAACCAAAAACAAGCAGAGGTCGGGGCAGGCAGCAGAGAATCACAGTCGGTATACACAATCCAAGATCAGACACGGAAGGAACAAACACAGGGAAAACGCTAGGAAATGCCAGGCAGAACTAAACAAGACTTTGCAATCATTAAGAGTCCAAACACAGTATATATAGGGGAGTAGTAATGGGGAGCACCTGGTGGTGATTAGCCCTAAGCACAGGATTCTGGGAAATGGAATAGGAAATGGGAATGGACACAAAATGCCAGAGTCCTGAGTGGAGTGCCCTCTACTGGAGTTCATGGGCACTCCAGCTGACAATCGTGACATTACCTGATAAAGTATCATTTATTAGCTGAGCTGCTTTGTTTACAGCAGTTACCGGGGAAACCACTAAATATCTCTGATGTTCCAAAAGCACCTCCTAGTGGCAGATAATGAATTTGCATTTTCAACAATCCAGTCTACAGTTTTTGTTTCTGACCAATGCGAAAATTCACCCACATCTGTTTTAAATAATATAATAATTTATACTTTCAAATCATTCCATTCCTTTAAAAAAATGGTTTCATGGTTTAATTGTGAGGTTTATCATTTTATAATTTATATATATATATATATATATTATTTTTGTTAAAACTTGTATCTCAATGGTAAATCAATTGTTATTTTGTGGTCTACAACATCAAATAATAAAAGTGTCTGCTAAATTAATAAATGTAAATGAAAGAATCCCATTGTAACGTACATAAAAAATGTAGAAACATCGGACACAACAATGTGTCACCATTGTGCAGCAGCAAGCATCCCAACAAAAAAGGAAGTTTTTTTATTGCTGTCTTTCCAAAAATGTTTCACAAATTCATCTTTCTTTCAGACTGCTAATTCTCACACATTCTCTGGCCCCTACAATATTTCGATTGTCCTACAAATGGAAGACAGTGGAAGTTTTCATTAAACCTTTTTTTTTTAAAAAACAGTCTTTTTTGTTATTTGGTGACCTCACTTAATTAAACAATTAAATTCACAAATTAAGTGACAACAGTAAACTCATTAAAAGCATCTGATAACTAGTCAACCAAATAACAACCAGCTTCCATCAATTCATGGCTGTATCCAAAATAACATTGCGGCTGTTAAAACCTAAAAACAAAACAAAACAAAACAAAAATTTAGATGCAGACCTCAGAATCTCAAAGAAAGTAGGTCAGGCTATGTTTTATAAACACTGTGAATTCGGACATAGGATAGTATTTTTTGCCTACTATATACAGTATACAGAAGTATGCATATTTGGATAAAAAGCTATGGTTCATACAGTAAGTGTTCATCTTTATAGCAGTGATCTTGGACTCTATAAGTATGAATTTTCAGATCAACAATAAAAAAAAAAAAAAAAAAAAACAGAACTGCTTTTCCTATCATCCACCATCTGAAGGTTGCACTGAACAACTTTGCCTCATTGTTGCTAACTAGAGCTTGAAAAAGCAACACCGAAGGTAACACTAGCAACACTTACTGCTTCTCCCTACATGTTTCTGTGTTGATCTCCTTTCAGCTACGTTTCTGACGCAGTAACTGGAGTCATCATCATCTCCATCCTCTTTTTCTTTCCATCCCAGCATCCTTCTCTCCACTGGTGGTTCGATTCAAGAGGTCAGTGGGTGGTTTATTGATTTTCTGCTTGTGGTCTTACAACAGCTGAGAGCTATGGAATTATACATTTTAATTTGAACAAACTTCACAATCAATCAACATGATTAATTTCATAAAATAAATTATGGCCCTAAAACATAATACAGTATAGGCTTGTATAAGGCTTGAATTAGGTAAAATGGGACACTGTTTTGTGTTGTGATTTTATTTATTTTTACATTTTTTGGCAGGATAAATCTTGTTACTGCATTCTGTTTACTACAGTAACTTTAAAGCAACACAGTTTATTCTGCCAGTCAAAGAGGTTTCAGGAGCATGTCTGAGTGCGGTTAATGTGGAATGAGACTGTTAATGATGTTATCATAGCAATGATGTAATGATTCATATTAACGTATCTAAGAGAGATCCAGCAAATAACTGTGTGCAGAGGGATTATAATAATCTCAAACAAATCACATATCACTATTTCATTTACACTGTGTTCACACAGTATATACTGTATCTTCTGTCTATAATTGAGGAGAAAAAATCTGTTTGCTAATTTTTTATTAATCTACTCTGCAGAAAAGGTCTCTTGGATTAAAAATATTTAGTGATTTAGGGGTTTGGTTGTAAAGTGGTTGTAAAATTTCTAGCTGGCTTATTAGAAGTTCTGTAAATTAATAAAAAAAATATGTAATAATAAATGTTCTTTATTGGCATCCAAATAGATCCATGAAGAACCTTTAACATCCTGTGCACAAAAGTTTTATGGTGGAAAAAGGTTCTTCAGATTGTTAAAATGTTCTTCACATTTTTTTCAAGACTTGTTTACTAAAAGGTTATTTGGGGAAGATAATTCTTCTATGGTATAGAGAAAAGCAGAAGATAGTTCTTCTATGGTATCGCTGTAAAACCCCCCTTTTGGAATCTTTATTTTAACGAGTGTATTGTGTGTGCTCAAATAAAATTACATATTTGTATTTCTGCTTTTTTAATCTGATTCTTGATGTTGAACAGCAGTGTAAAGTTTACATTTATACATTTGGCAGAGGCTTATAATCCAAAGCAAGTTACTTTACTGCAGTTTTTCTTAGAAATTGAACCCATGACATTGGTGTTGTTTAGGCAAGATGAGCAACAGAAAAAAAAAAAAACTGTAGCCCTATTATTGTCATTAGATTTGCTGAGATATCTCCTACATGGCTTTGTGTTCATTTGTATTGTTGTATTTTTGGCTCAGTGCATTAATGTTTGGCAAATATAGATTTTTGTGCTGAACTTAAGAGGTTGATTCATCATAGTAATAGTAATGAAAGTGAATATTAAACCAATTTTGTGAAACCATGTTGGCTTCAGTGTTAGGCCTGTATTGTGAATTATTTTTTCATATTTATTAGAATTTTTTAAAGGTGCATATTAAATTATTAATTCTAGGCCACATGTAAAAGCTGTGCTGTCTAACTCACTGGCAGTATTTTATATTGAGAGCTGTGAAGTAGCAGCATCAAACATTCTGGTGTCCACATTTACCATTTTAAGGAGCAATCAAATGAAGTAAAGATCTACATTTCATCTCTTCTCAGTTGAATTTTAATCTCAGCCTGTTCCAAATCAATTTTCTTTTCTTGAGCAGTTCAAAATATGTAATCAAATTCAGATGTCAAAAACACAGCATTTCCTGTAGATGTTTTGTGCAACATAAACCTTGAGTCAGCTGTAGGATGAAACTGCCTTGAACTCACTGTAATGTTATATATATTTATTATGTTTGTGTATTTGTACAGGATCATTCAGATTAATTGTCGATCAATATGGTTCTTTTTTTTTGTTTGTTTTTAATCAGCAACCCTTGACCCCCTCCAATATATATATATTTAAAGGATGTAAACAGAATGTCTGTTTACATCCTTAAATCTTTCTTTCACATATGATTTGCCCTTGATATGTTCAGCTTGAGGTCATAATTAATTTTCATTTCTATCTTTATCTCTCCAAACTCAAATACATCATATGTTCCCCTGTTGTCATGGAGAAAAGCTCAAAGAGTGTGTGCCGTGGAATATGACTTTACTGATGGGTGGTGGATTTTTAATGGCCAGAGGCTGCGAGGTACCTCATTATCTGCTTTTTACTTTTTGGTCTGAAATACAAGCTGGAACTTGACATTACATGGCTGAAAGTTCTCATCGCTGAACTGGTATGGACAAAACATATATACACAGTATAGAAGCATAAGAAGTCTTTTAAGCTTACCACGACTGCATTTATTTGATTAAAAGAAAGAGTAGGTGTGTTTTCACGATTCACTGCTGTGTGTGTTTGTGTGTGCATTTAGATGGGTTAAATTCAGAACACAAATTCAGAGTATGGGACACCATACTTGACTAAATGTCTTGTCACTTTCACTAATATTGCTATAATTAAAAAGTGTTTTCTATTTTAATATTTTAAAACTGAATTCCTTCTTGTGATGGCTTTGTGATGGGAGTCTTTTCTGAGGAAATGTATTTACTTTTGATCAATTTAATGTGTCCTTGCTAAATAAAAGTTGTAATTTATATACATAGCTCTATTATTATTATTATTATTATTATTATTATTATTATTATTATTATTATTATTATTATTATATATAAAAAAAAGTCTTACTGACCTCAAATAAGTGCATTCAAATTTTGACACATCACCTACCATCGCCATCAAAGAAGTGACATGTATTTTTTTATTTTTTACATTAAGATTGTATATTTAAAATTGTTATAATTCATCTCAAGCAAAATGAAAACAGCTTGATGTGATTGTTTCCATACATTTTTTAGTGTGACATAAATGTCCCAATATTACTCATATATGATTCTATGATTATGATCATAGTCATAATATCCACCAAACACTTTATTTTCAGGCCATCTGTATGAAAGTCAACCCACTGAACTTCATGATCGCCTTTGCCTCCGGACTCCTGATGGTCAAAGATATGGTGAGAAAACAACTACAAAAACACATTACATCCGAGCACACAGTTGTTTTCGGTTGCTGAATAAGACGTGTGTAATGTTCCCAGGTGAAAACGGGGTTTGTGATGAACACCCTGAGAATTCTTTGTGTGTCTCTGGGCATGAACACATGGGGTCTTCATATGTTCAATCTGCACATATACCCTGATTGGGCGAGACCTTTAAATGCTTCCTCAGCAACTGTGGCTTTGCATACTATAGCGACTATGAATATGACAGGATAGAAAACAACCACAGAAACCAATATGGACTCAAATTCGGTCCAGATTCTGTAAATACTGTAGATATAAGACTAAAAAAAATGGAAAAATAGCTTAACTGAGGAATTCCCAATGTGGATGGATCATGACTATCATTACCTCACTTCCTACTCAGCACTGCCCTCTTGTGCCTAGATGCCACTTCACCAATTTGGGGCAAAGATTTATAAATGTTTAAAAAATATGTTATGTTTATATATGTAGATTTAAACTGGTAGGAAGCATGTTGATTTCAGGATGTAAAATTTTCTTAAATCTTAACATTGTTAATAAAGTATTATCTGCATTTTTTTTATTGTAAATTTGTTGTGTAGACATTTGTATTAATGTTGTAAATTAGTTGGATTAATGCAATGTACGTTATAATGATTAATTATGTAACATTTCTGTTGTTGCTCATTATGTATAAATCCCAATTCCAGCTTTTATTCAGCAAGATTATCTTGAGTTATTGATGATCCTCTAAACAGACAGTTACAGATTTAATACTCAAATCCATATTAATGAATCCATATAAAGACAATATGTCCACTGTCGTTACAGAACAGGAGAAAATACAGTGTATGATTCATGGAAATGATAACATTAAACGCTCAGAAGACTGTACTTGTTTTATGAAAACCACTTGAAACAACAAGCACAGTATTTACAGACTTACCTCTTAATTTTTTATTTATTTATCCTCCATGAAAAGAGCAGTGTTGTTTTTTTCTGCCATGCCACATGGTGTTGTGTAAGTGAACATGTTAGAGGCTGCGCAGTGTGAACGGTGTTTGGGATTCATGTGAATCTGAGCAACCGAATGAGTCAGTATGAATGTGTGTTCAGCACCCAGCTCAGAGTCATAGGACTGAATATGTATAAATATGTGTCTTCTGTGACAAGCTCAATATGAAGCTGTTCTGCTATGATGATGACCGACCTTTCAATGTTGAGATATGACCTTATTTAAGCCTCCAACTGCCTCTTTTAACCAACAATAATGATGCCTTTAAGAAACTACCATCTCTCTATTTTGTCTCTCAGGTATGTCTGTATTTCTGCAATTATAAAAGATTTATGGTTCCTAATGGAGACAATTAGCACCATAAATGAGCAAGAAGTAGACCAAGTGGAAGTAGGCTATGAATTAGTTTAGTGTTAACACTTTATTTTACAGTGTTTGTGTTCTCATGTACATACTGAGATATATTATTGCACTACATTTAATAATTGTTGATTTTGCTATTGCTGATACTAGCACTTCATTGCAATGCCATGTAACAAAAAATGTTTGAAAATTTAATAATCAAATGTTTCATAAAGAAACTTGCTATTTAATTGTTGATACTTTAGATGTACATCTTCAACAGAATTTCCCCCCTGAAAAGTGTCACTGTTTACACATCCTCATCCTCAAAATCTGTGATTTTCTTTAGTGGAAAACGAAATGTATTTTCTAATTTGTCCATATGACTTTGTTAGTGGTTATCATATGACTTTGTTTGATTTTGTTTGAGTCATATAATCACCATTCACTTTTAATGGAAAAAGCAGACTAGAAAATTTGTGTAGCAAATTATTTTTTTTTCTGTTCCGCTAAAGAAATAAAGTCAAAAGGATTTAGAGATTTTTTACTTTTAGTTTATAGAAGTGACTTATATTCCATTAGAACAACTGTAAGCAAAATAAGCCAATAAAGACTCTTTCAGTTATCCTATAGAGATGAATATTTTCCTTTTGTCTGATTTCTAACTCTCTCTGTCACTGTTTATGTGTTTGTGTGTGTTAGAGCCTCAGTGATGAGCAGGATGGAGGCGCTGTGGTTGTGTTACTCTTCTCCGACTCCTCAGAGTCCAAGTCACCTGCTCGCCCTACTTCTTCTCTGTCTCTCATTGGCTGCTGTAACTGCTTCACTGCTTTTCCACTGGCTCATAAATCTTTTAAAATATGACATCCAGACAGCATTGATTGCAGTTGGTATCTATGCCATAGCTGTGTTTATCCTGTCATCTCTCATCCATCCATTCCGATGTGCTTTCACTCTAATCTTCCCGACGTTGTTCACCCGACAAGGCTGTAAACTGCTCTTGTCCACATCTATGATGATCATAGTGCTGTACGTCCTACCCAACATGGCCGCCAACATTGCAACTCTCACAAATGTTGTGAAATGCACATCAGAAAAACTCTCTCAAAGTCTCCTAAGCAGCTCGGAGCTCATAAACAGCATAAAGGACAATATGGTCAGAAGAGCCGAGGAGAGCGCATATGGGAGTTTACTGCAAACGCTGCATGATTTTGATCACAGCACACATATTAATGTCTCCGAAGTGAAGCGACGGTTGCATTTGTTGAGTCAGCGGGTGCAGGAGGATTTCTCTGAAGTTGACCATCAAGTACAGGACCTGAAGCTGCTATTCAGCAGAATCTTTGCTGCTGTTTTTGTTCTGTATTTGTTCACAGAGTCCGTCATGTACCTTCGGTCTTACCTGACGTCTGTAAGATTTGATAACACATATATCACAGGTGGGCTCAGGAGGAAAGGAGCTGAACAAGGGATTGTGGTTGAAGCAAAGGATGTGAAAAATGGAGTAAACTCCACCAGTTTCAGAATAACTCAAAAAGAACTTTTCAAATGTCTGGCTCCAGCAGTGGTGATCACTCTGTATCTGCTAATGACAATCTTTTTGATAGTGCTGGACCACTTCTTGTATTACTTGGTGAAATTATGTGGTGCTTGGATTTCAAACATGCCACCCACCAACATCGGCATCAACGTCAACTTCAAGGTAATCCACTCCCCAAGTTTCTCCTTACAGATATTCTGATGAAATGTAACTCCAAGAAATTAGTCTCTGACCTATTGCTATTGTTCCTCATTTGTAATTCGCTTCGGATAAAAGCATCTAATGTAGATTAAAGCATTGTTTTAAGATGTATACTTATGTACAAATGTGTAAGTAAACAAAAAGTCAAACTAAACCGGAAGTCAAAGACTTAATTGAATTCCATATTATATATATTTTTTTTCCCACATGGAAGTCAGTGGCTACCGTCAACTGTTTGGTTACCAACATTCTTCAAAATATCATCTTTTGTGTTCAACAGAAGAAAGTAATGCATACAGGTTTGGAACAACTGTAAATGATGACAGAATGTTTCTTTCAAGTTAAAGCAGAAGTTTCCAAAAATGAAAACACTCATAGGCTAGTTACTGTTCACAATTGTGAAAAATAATAACAATTCTTTTTCTTCTCTTCTGCTTTATCTTTCTTATTCATCTCAGGTTGGAGCAGAAGTGGGCATCTGTCAGATCTTTAGCTTAGACTGTCAGGTAGAATTGTTGAACTTCAACAGAACTTACACAACCCGAATACACTCTGATCCAAACATGTGTGAGGCCCAATCCAGTAAACTGAACCCAGGTGTAGTGACGGCGCTGCTGTTCCTCTATCTGTTCAGCTACGCCCTGCTGCCGCTGGAGGTCTATGCGCGACGCCTTCGGAGGAAAGTAGCGGCTTCTTTCTTCCAGGCTCAGGAGGGGAGAAGGGTCGAGTTCCTTATCAAGAAAATTCAAACTAAACAAAAGGAAAGACAGAATGTTTTCTTCATAACCAAGCATCAAGATAAAGAAGTGTTTGGGAAAATAGATCAGCTATAATACACTCAATACAAGGTTGTATTTTATATATTTTATTGAATTGTAAATATTCTTAATTATAATTCAAATTTGTGAATCAAAAATTTTTTTCAACAACATTTACTTTCTCTCAAAATAACAGACAGTTCTCATGCACAAAAGCGGTAAATTATTTCGGCTTTTGTTTTGAATTCATATTTCTACTGCAGTTAAGAGGCATGTGATATGACCTATGATGCGGTAAAAGAAAAAAATAAAATTTAACGAACGTGTTTAACGGAGTGAGAACAGCTTTCTGCTTTTACCTTACAGTTCACGATCCATTAAAGGACTGTGTTTGTGACATAGAGCCTGATCTGGAAGGACTGGATGATGGAAACATGGCACTAATGGACAAGAAATCGAAGGGTCTTACAGCACAGCAAGAAGGAACTGTAAATACTTAGGAGGCTGCCGTGGTTATTATATGTGTATTATACTGTATGTACACAAACTGAAATCATAAAAAAAGAGTCAGATACTATGTGCATCACTGTTAATGATTTAGATAATGAGTTATATCAGGAAAAAAAAAACATTACATTTCTTTTTTTTTTTTTTGTGAGAGATCTCGCATCTTACTGACGTCAAACAGATCTGAACAGCCAGATTTGAATATGTGAACACACTACGGTTTATTATCATTCCAGGCTGATTTATCAGTTTGTGTCGTGCAGATTATAAGAAAATGGTCATGCAAAACTACATTGTTGTGTTTTTGGCACATAAATACTGTTTTAACATTAAAAGTGGATTTTAAATATGTCAATTTTAAACCATACATCAGTGTTGGCATTAGTTTTTTGATTCACTGTATTAAATGATGCATATTACAGTACACTTATTCATGCATTTAACTTTTAGGGTTCACATATAGTTTAAAGGGACAGTTAAATAACACAAAAGTCCATCAAAGAGTGCATATGGGAGGAATATAGATTCTTAATTTGTCACTTTTCCAACTACATCAGGGGTAAGTTCAGTGGTCCCTTTCTTGAGCGCTACATTATTCTTGTCTCTGTCACAGCACACTTAAACAGCTTTGCTGCAGTGCCACTATCATCTGTCTCATAGCAACTGCCTCTTAAAGCTGTCCGCATCGCCATGACATTTCAAAGATAATACACTGATAAAACCATTTTCTGGGAAAGAAAGTGCAAGCATTAGTCAAAGAAACAACTGAAAGACATTCAAAGCCATGAAAAGGTAATTATTAAATGTTTAGGAGGAAAGCCAGTGAGAGCCCTTTAATAATATCTGATAATGGATGATAATGGAAATATGTAGAGTCTCAGACCCAGAACAAGCAATGAAAGGCAGAAAAGGAAGAGGAAGAGGAGTTGAATGAAGCTGATTCTGAAAGTAACACTCTCAGGGCAATATCCCAGAGAATGTTAGCCAGTAATGAAAATTCTGTCATTATTTACTCACCCACACCCAAAACCATATTTTCTTTCATCTTTGGAACACAAAAGATGTTTTAAAATTCCTCTTTTCTATGCAGTTACCATGAATGGGGACTGAATCTTTTAAGCTTCTAAAAAGATATAAAAATACAAGTAAAAAGTCCTGTGTGCTATATTCACTATAAGTTACAGAACAGTTATGAAATATAAGTTATTAACTTAAAATCTTGTCACATGCTCTAGGCGTGTTAAGGAGAACAGTATATTTAAACATTTAAATAGATTTTGTAATAATTTAAGTCTGTTCCTGATGTATTGCTTCTGAAGGATTGAAGTAAAGCACATATTTTAGACCATTATTATGATTTTATTCTTATTTTTTATTTTTTTTTCAATGAAACTGGATGGGTAATAAAAGAACCAGTACATTCTAACAAATTTCTCTTTTCATGTTCAGAGAAAATAAAGTGATGGTTTAACATCATTAGGTGAAGTACATAATGACAGAATTTTCATTTCTGAGTGAACTGTTCCTGTTTTTATTGTTTCTGAGAGCATTTACCAATCCACTTTTCTGGGTAATATAGATATTATATAGAATAATCAGAAACACATTAAATATAAAAACAAGAACATTATTAGATTTCTTTTGTATGATGACAAAATGGATGCAAAGAAGGAAAAGGTCATTATAATACACACATATTAGTGTGGAATTGAATGAATCAGCCCTCAGACACACACAAGTTGAGATGATTCAGACTGAGTTTATTAGTGCTGCCAGGAGTGACACATGTAGTGACGCAGTCTAACGACACTTTCTCGATTGCATTTAAAAATGCTCATTGAACATTCAAATCACTTCAAAAATCACATAAAATCTGAGCAGATATTTTTTTAATGGTTTTCTAGATGTTTATGTAACACATTTATTGGCATGTTGGACGCTTCATTTATTAAAGTCTGTTTTTATAGCTGCCTTGGTTTTGTACACAGCCTACGCAGTTTATGAAGTAAGCATATGCCTGCAAAAATGTCTCGGTTATGTATAGTAACCCTCATTCCCTAATGGAGGGAACAGAGACATTGTTTCAAAGTTTCCAGTACTAGGGAATCAATCCCATAGACTCCCCATGTTAAAATGCCCAACTTTACAGCAGAAAAAAAAAAAAAAAAAAACATGTTTACAGCCTGGTACTGTAGCATTCATACGTGTTTACGTCATAGTTCTGTTGTTGGACATAAAACATGGAACAGGACTACATGCAAACACTACAGGTACAAAAAAATTATTTTGCTCTATATAGCTATTTGTGCCCTTTGTGACAACTGTGAGGAAGGTGAATTTCTTTTGTAACTCATCCATTTAAATTGTATTAAGCCTTAAAGTTCTGCATAATTAAGGCCCCGGCCCAATTTTGGCTTCAAAAACGCTCTTCAGAAACCAATGGGTGACGTCACGTACACTACGTCCATGTTTTTATACAGTCTATGGTCTCAACCCACTCAGAGGCAGTTCAGAGTTGTGGTTTAAAGGTAACAATGTCTCAATTCCCTCCATCAGGGAACAAGGGTTTCATACGTAACTGAGATGTTCCCTTTCAGTCTGTCACTTCCATCAAGTGTTGAAGTTTCTGACACTAGGGGTCTCTATACTAAACGTTATAGCTGCTGAACTGCATTACAAAACCACAAGGGGGCAGATGTTGACAAGCCTTGTAGCCTTGTATCACGACCAAATGCGCTTCTCCTCCTCATAACCTTCCAACACCCAAGACATGAGCTCACTCTCTTACAACCAGAAGAGCTGCCAAGAAAGCAGAGGTTACCTCAGACGGAGCCTTTTCTCATTTTGTTAGGGAAACAGAATAAGTAATGGCTGAAAGTCCTGGTAGTTAATGCTGGGAAAGTTTCTGTTCCCCCAGTGGAGGAAGGACACTACAGAGGTCGCATCATACCCAAAATGGGAGGTAACATTTTAAGATAAACCTGTGGACTTATGGGACAAAGTACCACATAGGGAAGTTTTTGTGGTGGGCCCCACATAATGAGAGAACTACTAAACACAGAACCTTGTGACAGATCGAGTGTCTGTCTAGGGGAGAGACTGAATCCTAAGTCAGGGGAGCCACCACAAATGGGGCACTAATGCATTACGTGAGTTCACTCAAGGGATACTAGCTCTCAATGGATTCTAATAGTGAGTTTCACTTAAGGACCACTGAGAGATACCAAGAGGGGATGAGGTGTGGCCTTGGAGGATGCAACCTCTGGGTGCCTCTTAGGAATCTTATAACCAGGTTGTTCTTCCCTACCCATCTGCCATCTATAGTGTTGTGATTCCCTGCAATCGCAGCCAAAAAAAAAACCTTAAGCACTGAAGCAGACAAGTGCCTGTGCAGGCCCTCTAGGAGGAAGAATATCACAGAACTGATGCCATATCTCAGAGAATCCTTCCTGTGGGAAGAACACCAGTTCACGAAAATGTGCCATGTATAGCTGACTTGTAGAGGGGGCACTGTCCTGCGTAATAATATTCACCAGCTGGTGAAAATTCTCTGAATTCCTCCTGGTTGCGCTCCATAGTAAGAGATGGCAGGGGAGTTGTGACATATACAAACACTGCCCTGGTGGTTGATGTATGCAGTCATCGCTGTGTTGTCTGATCACACAGAACAGACATGTTACTTTTAAATTGTATGAATTGAATTCAGATTTTAAAAAATTAATTCATTGACACTGCAGGGTATAATTGAGCATGTGAATTAATTTCTGTCTGAAATATTGTTTTTATAAAGCTAAAATGAAGTCTCAAATGTCATGAACATTAGCTGCTTCCCAAATGTAACTTCCTTACCTTTCCAGAAACATGCATCGTTAGAATTTTGTAGCAATAGAGACATCACGTGGACATCCAAAGAATTGCAGCAGGCTGTGGAGGAATTTTAGCCCAGTTATGTTATGGGATTCAGGGTAAAGGTATAGAATTTAACTCCATGCACTTTTGTATTTCCTGGCTCGATCAGCTAATGAGTTCTCTTAGAGTCATAGTATAGAATCATTCTCTTAGAATTATAGTAGCCTATTGGGTGGACCGTTATATATATATATATATATATATATATATATATACACACACACATATATATTTATATATAATTAAATTAAATGGTGCCAGAGTATAATAATAAACAAAAACAAACAAACAAACAAACAATCAAACAAACAAACAAATCAAGAAAAAAGCTTACAAATTGACTGAAAAATCGATATTATCATTATTTTTTTTAAAGATTTTTGCTTTTACATTTTAGCCGTCATACAATTCTGCAATAATGTTAAAAACTATTTATAAACTGAAACCATTGTTTTTCTTATAGGCTACATGAAATTTCAGTGATGATAAAGACAACTGTGTAATTTCACCACTGATCTATTATAGATCAGTGGATTACACTCTTTTATTGTACTTTCTCAGGGCTACTGCACCTGTGTGCCGTTTTTAAATGACGCTTACGCAGGTACCATGCGTCATTTTCAGAGGCGGAAACGCGGAAGCAAAGCGCGAGCACATTCCACGTCACTTGAGGTGGATTTACTAGCTCGAGCCAGAGCCAGAGCCAGGATCCTGACAGGAGAATTTAGCGCTTTGACGTTAAAGTCGCCGGATGTGATGCCACGAGCATTTTGGCTTCACGCTGAAACTGACAGCGAAGGGAATATCAGCGGGTTTTAAATATAAACGGAGGTTTCATCTCAAGGTAATGTCTTGTGTGTGGAGCTGTTCCTGCAGGCAGAGCGCTTGTAGCAGGCGGCTGCTGTAAATGTCGCCGTTTTATTGGTTACTCCGTGTTTCTTAAACGCCGTGTGTCCATCAGTACAGCTGCTGATATGAATGGTACATTTAACAATAGGCCTGTATTCCGTAATTGCTCTATCTCAAAACATAGAGAGATACCTAATTAGCATTTTTGGAGCTCTATAGCAGTGCTGCGATTCCCAAATATGATCCACGCGAGTATGATGTCCAAAAAATGCTGTTTTGACAGCCAGAAAACATCAGATTGCTGGTTATGGCCCTTTTTGCTTCGATTCATAGATTTTCACACTTTATTGATTTGTACCATTGGCATAGTTTCGCGTTAGATTTTATGCCATTTAAATTACTTCTAATTAAAATTTTGCTAGCGAATAATGTTTCTAAATGTTAGTTATGCCAAATGTAATGAAGGCTAACGTTACCTGTTTCCCACAAAACCCTTATTGTTATAACTTGTGTGCCATCATTTTTTTTTTTTTTTTACTTGAATAAAAGTTTCATGAGTTGGTTAGTTGTTTATTACGACATTGGCATTGTCATGATTATTATGCTACATACCTGAAAAAAATTAATTGTGCTGTAGACTGCAGTTACCCATTAAAACATGTAAGGTCAAGCAAACTAAGTAAAGCTATCAAGGGTGTATCTCCAACTGTCACAACAAGGGTACGAAGTGTCTACATGTTTTGTAGATTTGTCAGAGGGAACAACTGATTCACCCTGATTTTAGTAAAGTACAGTATTAGCATAAGGTCAACACAGAATGCTTAATGTGCTGTACTGAAATGTGCTCTGCAAACAGAAATGCAAATTTCTCCGGGATTTTTCACTTGTGAATCTTAATCATTGTGGCTATGGTGGGGAATTATTATTTTTTGCCTATTAGACACAGATAAGGCAGAATTTTACCAGCCTTTCAGATTTTAAGCAGCCAATTAATTAGTAAGTTGATATACAGTATTTTAATTAACTTTTCCCCCACATTTGAGGACAAATGAGGACACTGGCTGACAAGTGGACTCTGAGCTCTTTAAAATAATAGAAAAAAGAATACAATAATAATTATTTATGAGAATATACAAAATACGCATTGTCTAAAACTTTGTTCTTTCTTTGTTTCTTTCTTTTTGACAAATATTAAAAAATATTTGAAATTGAGAAAGTGTCAAAATCAAGTGAACATGCAGTGATTTACATCCCATGGTAACTAGGATTTACACAAGCTTCAGTCTGGATCCTGAGAAGAGATGATGCTGACCCTCAGAGGACCTCAGATGATGCTAACCCTGAATCAACATACAGAACTAACAAATATTGCTATAAGTGTGATTGCATTATATAATAATTGCTGTTAATAGTGTTCATCATCTGTTTGATTACGTCTATAATTGATTTTCCTCATACATTTCTGCCATATGTGCTCAACCTGACAGTCACCACCGATAAGCTACTACTAAATATTGTAGAAACTTAATTTTCTGTGAAGTTGCTTTTTCTATGATTTGTAAAAACCACTGTACAAATACAATTGAATTGAATTCTAATTAGTTTTTTTACTTAATTTGTTGGGATACTACTTGGGATCACATTTATATATATTTATATATTTAACTTTGTTAAGGGTGTCATGCTAATTCTGGATCTGTCTCTTTACCTGTTTGCAGGGTGTCTGAACTGGTGCTTGATCTTAATGGGCGAGTCAGGGACACGCCGCTCCACCCTGGTCTCCAGGCTGCCCATCTTTAGACGTAGTGTGCGAAAGAGGCAGGACTCGCTCCCCTCCTCACCCTCGTCCGGTGGTGTTGGCAATGGCGTCCACACTTCCTCTCCTTCCAGCACGAATTCCAGTTCTAGCAGCACGGGCAAACGGCGCAGCCTGTTCCGCACACCGTCCCTCAGCTTCCACAGCAAGAGGAACAGCGACCCGACCCAGCTCAGCCTGGACAATAACAGCCCGGGATCTGAGGTCACCTTTCGAGATGATTCCATCTCAAAGACACGACATTCATTCGGATTTGGTGGACACAAGAAGAAGATCACCCGATCTCAGACAGAAAACCTAGAGAAAGCGTCCACCAACCGCAGCGTGTTTATTAATTGCATCAGCTCAGGGACCAACGAGGGAGATGATTCGGGGTTCCTCGATGATGTGAGCAGCAAGAGGTCTTCCAAGCATAAGAAGCAGCTACTGCCCAAGTCCTTATCAGCTCACCAAAGGTTTTCCAAGAACTCATCCAATGTCCCAGACATTGGTCAGGATGGTGTGGAAGATCCTCTTAAAACTGTTACGCCAGGTTCCTGGCCTGGAGAACTGGCTGAGAGTTCTCTACAATCGCCCATTATCTCAGAAGACCGCACCACGGCAATAACACCGTCCGATTTTGTTCACGTCACTGAAGACTCGGTCTCAGAAGTGGACGCTTTGCCAGTCCCCAGTCCAGCTGCTCCACCTGAAAACTTCAGCCAAGCTCTTTCTCCCTCGCAGGTGCCCTTCTCCCCACCCCAGGCCAGCACGGAAAAGCACTTACTGCCAGATACCAGCCACACAGCCAACACACAGTGTGAGAGCACCACTGCCCATACAGAACCAGTAACACTGCAGACAGTGCAAGAGCTGAACTCTAACAATAACCCTAATGCTAACCCTGACCAGTCAGAGGCCAGTGAGACTGATCAAGCTCCAGAACTGAGTGAGGACAGCAGCTCCAACCCAGACGCCCGTGAAAAGCGGTCTAGGAACACTGTGCTCACCCAGCAGGCAGGAAGATCGTTATGCCTGAGCAAACTAGAGACCAGGCCAAGTCTCCTGAGAAAGCCGCACACAGGTAATGTCAGTGCTTTATTTTTTTTATATAGAGGCTATTCTGTTTCTGTTTTTTAGAGGAGCAAGTTTTGTGGGAAATTATTCACATACTTGTTCCATGTCAGAAACATGTTAATCTTTGATCTTTAAACCAGTTTCACTAATCTTTCACTGAGATTTCATCTGTAGCTCTCTTATGACCTCAGAGCGTCCTCGATAACTTTCTGCTATACCAAGATAATGAACTGCTCTTTTGATTGGGAAAAAACAAAGGGAAAAAGTATTCGTGAAGTTATTTATTTCTGGTTAAATTGGTTTTAAACATGATTGACAACTAAATTAATTGTCTTCACAATTCTGTTTTTTGTAAGGCAGAATGACGTGAGCAGACTATCTGCACATTTTACTGATATTACACGGCTACTTGCCAAAATAAATAAAAACAAAGGCTAGGCTTGAAGTATTGATGATGTGACATGAAATGTTTTTATTATAAGAGAAGGGACCTCAGAAATAGATCATATACATGAATATATCACAGATATATGCACAAACATTTTTTTTTATGGGAACAGTAGTCAATTATATTCTGTAGTATACAAAATATTGCAATGCAAAATACTGTGATTGGCCAATCAGCATGTAGTATTCCAGAGAGCCACATAACATGCTAATTGAGAAGTCAGTCAATGCTGAAGAGATGTCAGACATCAGATACTATTAATGCCACATTATTCATTATTTGTTATGAATTAATCGGTCACATAGTTAATTATCATATTTGTGTTTTAAAAATGACATTTAGGCTCTCATGTAATAAGCTATAAAAGCTCTGCATAACATGTAACCTTAAACTGAATGTGTAACTGATCTTCACAGATCTGGAACTGCTGAAAGCTTGAACTACTATTTTTATCCACGCAAACAAAAACTGAGAACTTTAAGAATTTTTAAGAAAAGATTCACCCCTCCCTTTACAAACAATACTTTATGCTCCAGTTTGGCTGTAGTTTTCTTATGACCTGTGATCTTCCTTTCTGTAAATGACTTTTTCTTTATGAGTGCTTTCACTCCAGAATGCCTGTGGCTTAGAGGTTTATGGGAGACTAACCAGCTCTGCTGTATTGAATTTCCTGTAGTGGAGACCTGATATTGGCTTTACTATAGATCTCCTTGCAGGAGAGAGTGAACTCTACACTCAGTGGTTTCATTTACACTTACAGGCTTGGGGTCATTCATTAGTATTCATGTAAATGATAAAGCTCTTTTTGAGGTTATTAAGATGTTTTTAGTTATACTCGCTTTTCTTTAAATAGGAGGAATATGTCTGGATACAGTCAGGTCTGTTGTTTGCCATGTTGGCAGCAGATTCTTTTTGCATAACAAGTATTCCATAAACCCTTTTTGTTTAAATAAGATGTGCTGAAAATTTGAGCTAGTTTATGTTTTGCATGTTTTTTCCTTGTGACTATATTTAATTATCACCGTTATGGTGTCTTTTGATGCAGTTTTTATTTGACTGTGTAGGTTTTGGGCTTTCACTGAGTGTTTGTGTCCGTAGGATCCAGGATTAAAGCATTTATGATGATAGTAGAGTACGGAAACATAACTAATGACTCTTTGTTAGACTGTTTCACCTATCCATGTTGTTTAGATTTTAATATCTACCCTAGGTTAAGAGATAAACTAACTAAACTTATTTTATGCAAATCTGATGCAGTGGGTGAGTTGTAGTTTGTGCCCTAGGCTTAACACTTTTTCATTGTGTATTTAATATCTTTGCTATATGTTTGACATTTTCTTTAGTACATATCTGTACATATAGTGAGATTAATTTTAAGGGAGGAAACTTGGTAACAAGGTGTTTCCATATGTATTTTTCCACTACATTTGAATATTGTTTTCCATAGAAGTGCAAATAACAGCAATTCATGTGTATATGCCATATCATTTTATTGTAACTTGAGTGTATTTATGATATCTCGCGCGCGTGTGTGTGTGTGTGTGTGTATGATCAAATACAGTGCATTCCAAAGTTTTGTAATCGTTATTGTCCACTGCTTAATAACTCCGAACTGTTGGCCAGCAGCTGTCTGTTTTGAGGGATATGATTTTCTAATCTATGTTGTATCTTTCACAGTGTCCATGTGCAGCAGTGTGAGCCCGTACCATGAGGTGATTCGCTTGGATCGACGTCTGCGGTCAGCCTCTGAGGGTGCAGGAGGACCCAGTCTTCACCTCAACCTCAGGGATCCTCACTGCATGGAGGGCAACACTTTATCCAAGCACAGAACCACTTCTTCATCTTCCAAACTGGGCAGCTTGGTAAGTATAATGCAATTCCTTTGCTCAAACTCGCATTTTTAAAATACAGGACTGTCTTGTAAAACCATTGATGTAGATTCTCACAGCGTCTTTCCAAGGGATTAAATTACCTCCCAGCGATATAATCACAGTGCTTAATTAAACAGACAAATCCTCTCACACCATTTTACCCAGCAGGTCAGCAGGGCTAGATCCATGGGTCACTTTCCCTCTGTAGAAGATTCCAGTGCCTGAACATGTCGTGTGCCAAAAAAAGATTATTATAGAGAAAAAAACATAAATAGGGGTGGTGATGGCGCAGTGGATAAGACACATGCCATTGGTCGGAGAGACCTGGGTTCGAATCCACTGGTTGACACCAATGTTTCCCTGAGCAAGACACTTAACCTCTAGTTGCTCCAGAGGCGTGCGACCTCTGACATATATAGCAATTGTAAGTCGCTTTGGATAAAAGCGTCAGCTAAATGACTAAATGTAAATGTAATAAATATAAAAGCTAATTCATAAACAAATTTAATACAATAACAGTGACACAAAGTATTTCTGAATCATGTACTGCAGGGCTGTACAGTTGGTGGCCCACCAATCATCTTTATCCAGCCCGAGAGAAGAGAAAGCGCAGGTTGCACATACGCCTCGAGTTGTTTTTGGATTTATTAGTTGTTTGTCCACAAGGTGGCAACACTGGCCCAGGCCTTTGTTTCATAGCTGAAAAAGAAACAACAACCTGTCAGAGACTACAGCATCAATAGATAGCAATGTTGACAAGTAGAGGTCGAACGATTGATCGGCTGGTCGATTTTTTTATCTTTATTAATTGTGCTGTAGGTTAGTCCGATTTATATGCAAGCCATGGCGGGGAGCTTAGCGTTGTTGCAGAACTCCCTCTGAGGCTGCGTGAGAGAGGATACAGCTCACACCCTGCCACTGCGGCTTGTTCACACACAGCTTCAGCTGATGGCAGGTCAACACAGCCCATTATTATATTTTACCCTACTAGAATTGATGCCAGAAAGTTATCATATTCATACTGTAAATGCAACAAATCATTCGCATGTATAAGTAGAAACACGTTCAATTCAGACGACACTTCTGGGCTGATTATAACGTGCACGTTAACTTTCCTCATGAAATTTGTTTGTAGGTCTTACAATATCCTCGATATCATCGCACTCTTAAGCAGTTATGAGCAGCAGGCTGTGTAATATTTGTAAAATCTTTTATTTTTATTATCACTGTGGCCATTTGACTTATAGCCAGTACCCAGTTACAAAAAAAAAAAAAAAACTATTCTCATTCTATATTGATATTAACATATATAAAAAAGAATTATCAAAACATTACCAAAACAAAATAAATGATATATAAATAAAATAAATTTTATGATTAACGCAGTTTGCAGTATAAGCAGACGTGATGCGCCATTCCCGCATCTGCGCCCTCTCTCGCTCTCACCTCCTGTTTGTGGCTGAATACAAATTATCAACATAATTAATGGACAACTAGGCTATATCTGGGAAAAGACATCAGTGCAGTCCGGCACAGAGAAAAAAATTAAGCCCATGCATTTCTTTCAGGTAGCTACATTCAACTTCCTGTGAAATAGTTTTGACTGTTGATCTTAGTAACGGGTTTAAATGTCGTAATAATTTCACCAACAACAACGCATTTGACTTAATATTCTAGTTTTCATGACTTAAAATGTATTATATAAAAACAACGAAACAATAAAGATTGGTTAAAGGGGGGGTGAAATGCTATTTCATGCACACTGAGATTTTTACACTGTTAAAGAGTTGGATTCCCATGCTAAACATGGACAAAGTTTCAAAAATTAAGTTGTACGTTTGAAGGAGTATTTTTGTTCCCAAAATACTCCTTCCGGTTTGTCACAAGTTTTGTGCTCTTGTTAAATTTCAGCCTCTGGATCTGTGTCACAGCTTCCACATGCTCTCAACTCAAAAGCCTACTGGCGCTCGTGATTCTTTAGCTCTGCCCACACGTCACGCCTCTAGGCGCTCGTGTTTTTCCGGGTACAGACTATCTTTCTCTTATGAATATAATAAAACTAAAGACTTTTTGGAGTTATGAAGGATGCAGTACTACTCTATAGGTACTCAAGATTAACAGGAGATTGAGTGAAAACGAGCATTTCACCCCCCCCCCCCCCTTTAATTAATAGCCTAATAATCATATGGTTTTCTTGAATAACACTGTTATGTAGACTAATACAAAATTACCAAAATTAACCATGGTTTTATCATATTTGATTTCTGAATGCTTGAGACTATAAAACCAATCAGAGAGTTGTATTAATAAAATCATAGCCATAGGTAAACATAGCTACAATTGTAATTTTATAAATAATAGAATTTAATTACAATTTATTTATTTACTTTTTGTTTATTAAGTGTCCAGTGTTTCCTATACATTCAGTTATTTTGACGGCTCGTCACTATATCAAAACTGACCACCACAAATAGATTAAAATGTACAATTTAAATGCATCACAGGTGTTTTCATATGAATGTGTCTTTGAAAAGAACTGATTCTCTTGAGAAAAGCATCGATGTAAATTTCGTCTTTCCTGTAATGCCTGATAAAGTAGCTTTTGTAAGCACCTCTTATTTGATTACAGCGCTCCAACAGCGCCTCCTGCTGGCAGAAAATTCATTTGCAGCCTTTGGGATACACTGGTGTCTGTCAGTAAAACATACATGAACAAAAAGCATGCTTCAGCACTGTTTTGAGACATGTATTGTTACTTTAAATTGGGCTGCTACTAATTCTATTACTATCTTGTAGCCTGCAATAATAATTTGCAAATTTTTCAAGTTTTAAACTTTTTTATTTTTATGAGATAAAAAAAAGGCATCATATATCAGCCATCGGCTGCGCTGAGTTTTAAATATCGGCATTGGCCAGTGAAAAACCCATATCGATCGACGTCTATTGATGAGCACTTGTGTGTAAACTCTTATGGACAAATACGCTTTAATGGACAAAAACGCTCACCGTTATGTCAATTTGTTTCGGTAAGTGACCATTGTAACCGTAGACCATTGTAAACGCGGCCTTAAATGACCATAAGTCCAAAATTCCCATAAATAGTTGGGAGACAAGAGAAAGTGTTTTAGATGTGCATCATGTATATCTGGGTTAAAAGAGAAACCTGCTGCAATCTGTCTTTTGATATAAATAAATAAAAAAAAAGATAAAAAAAGCGAGAGATAACTCACTTCTCTGCTCGCTGATTAACTTTTGTAGCTTGAATAAAGAATAATCTATATAGTTTATGCATATACAGTTGGTCGTTTGTGAGAAGATTGTTTTAATTTAAATTTGTGTTCTGTATTTTTCAGAACCTGTTAAATGTTAATGATAATGTATTTCGGTTATACTGTAACTTTAAATGGCTATAACTGATGCCAGAAACTGAGGGAAAAATGCATTTAATCAAAACATCAGTAGCAGTATTGGTATCAATAAAACTGGCCTTCATTAATAATAAGCTGCTTATTAAAAATATGTCATTAAACACATATTCAGAATATGCTATATTAATGTTGTTTCTACATTAATTTGGAGGTCCAGTGTGAAATTATTGTTAACAATAAATATATTTATATGCAGTAAATTGTGATATGCTGGTTGCTCTCTTCGATGCAGTTCCAGTGTATCCAAATATATATGGACCTAACTATATAATAATAGCCCCAGTACTCATAACATTCATTATACTGAAAAGGATGGAAAATGTATTTTTCATAAATTCACACTTTTGTATTCCACAGAAGAAAGTAAGTCCAACGACTAATTAAATAGAGAGCGGTTGTGTGTATTCAAGAGGTTTCAACTGACTGTAGGATAAATACACCTTTACTTAGAAGGTCCAGATTGTGTTTAGTCAGTGTTGTGGCACAACCTAGACTTGAAGAAAAAAGTACACTCAAATCTACTCTGAAAAGTAATTAAACCCAGAGCAGGTGAAAGATATAAGAACATTTCCAAGTCATTAAATATATGCCGCTGAATGCAGTTAAATCAATAATTACGAAATGGAACAGTATGGCACTGCTGTAAATCAACCTTGAACAGTATGTCCTCAAACTGAGCTACTGTGCGAGAATTCAACTTCAGTTTCATTTAGAAATATTATGATGGTGAAATATCAGGTTCACAACATAAAACAGTCTGAGCCTTTTTGTTCTGCAGGTATTTATTAAAGCCACCATCTGTGTATTAAAAGCAGACTACAGAAAAATACTGTCCTTTTAATATCTCCACAATGAACCTGTGGATTATGCGTAATAACAGGAGCACTGTTCACAGCAGGCCATCTGTAGTCCAAGAGTGATTGTGTTGAAGTTTGTTAAAGGCGGTGGAGCAGTTCTTTAATTCCTGTAGTGGTCTTTTAGTGAGAACAAAATATATTTAAAGCGCTAACTGTTAGAATGCTAAAAGATTACTACCTAAGACCTCCGATATATAAAGACACTCCTATTATTATTAATCGGATGAAATGCAATGTGCATTATGGTGTAACAAATAACGCCTTCTATATTAAAGAGAGCCAGTTGTCAGTTGGTTCCTGCAGCTGCCATTAGAAACTCTGGTTGCCATAGATACAGTCATTGTCCTGAAACCCACACTTGGGACTGACTATGACTGCATATGAGCATTGGATGGGCCAACCAGAAATATAAACTTTTTCTAATGCTATTTGAGCATGAAAATAATTTTTTTTTGATGATTTGAAATATGTTAAATATGATTTGAACGTCGTCTTTTTTTTTTACTGTGAATGTGGCAAAGAGTTTTCATTAGATTTCAGGATTCCCCCATTCAAGTCGATAGGACACCCAAAATAGCTGCCTGGAGGCATTGCAAATATGGCTGCCAAGTGAACTGAACTTTGGTACTGCACACTTTCAGCATGCTAAAACACTTTCAAATATTTAAAAAATTGTGTCTCCATATAAATGCACAAATGCTGAAAATATATAGTCGACCTAACAGAATAGTAACAAGATAGTCAACCATACTAAGGGGCTGTTCACATATCGCACCTAAAAACGCGTGGAAAACGCTAAGCGCACCGCTTTCTCCTTCTTTCTAAAGGCTGTTGCGCCCCTGAGGCGTCTGCCTTTGCTAAGCAACCATGACGGGCTCTCTCCATGAAGACGCGGAAATTTCAGCAAAGGATAAATGGATTTGCAGCTCTAAAAATCGCTTGCAGTAGCTCTGCTACTAAATTTATTTCAAAATGGCAATCCAAAATGGAAAAGTTGAGATGTTTTTAACTTGATGCGGTGCGGTTGCGCCTGGAAAAACGGGCGCGTCGCACCCATAGACTGTAAAAAATATGGACGTAGTGTCCATGACATCACCCATAGACTCCTCAATAGCGGTTTTGAAGCCTAAAGTGTGCAGAGCGGGCCGTTGCCATCTTGGAAGCGCGTCACTGCGCGACTCTCCCGGATAATCGAAATTGCTGAAGCCACGCCCACCTAGCGCGACTGCATTATCAGCAGCGGCAATCCACCTGTCACTCAAGTGGCCACGCCCTTAATTATGCAGAACTTTAAGGCTTAATATAATTTAAACAGATGAGTGCGTGTCGCGTGTCGCTTCCATTATGAGCGTGCATACTGCGTGCCTACATTGGAGATGACGAACTTGAGCGGGCAAAAGACGCGATATGTGAATGGCCCCTAACCCATCTCTATTGACTTGTAGCCTGCTGCCTGAAAATATACACTGATTTGAATTTGAATTATTTAAACAATTATTCGAACAGTTGTTCGAAAGTTTGGGATTGTTAAGATTTTATAATGCTTTTAAAAGAAGTACCTTATGCCCACCAAGACTGCATTATTTGATCAAAAATACAAAAACAGCAATATTGTTCAATATTATTGCAATTTAAAATAATTATGTTTTAATATATATTTTTTCTATTTTATTATATTGTAATTTATTCCTGTGATGGCAAAGCTCAATTTTCAGCAGCCATTACTTCAGTCTTTAGTGTCACACGATCATCCAGAAAGTCATTCTAATTTGGGACCCAGGACCACAAAACCAGTCTTAAGTGTCAATTTTTCATCTGAAAGCTGAATAAATACATTTTCCATTGATGTATGGTTTATCAGGACTGGACTATATTTGGCCGAGATACAACTATTTAAACATCTGGAATCTGAGGCTGCAAAAAAAATCTAAATATTTCGAAAATCGCCTTTTGAAGTTGTCCAAATGAATTCTTAGCAATGTATATTACTAATCAAATATTAAGTTTTAATATATTTACAGTAGGAAATGTACTTAATAAATTAATGGAACATGATCTTTGCTTAATATCCTAATGATTTTTATTTTGTGGCTATTGCTAAAAAAGATACCCCAGCAACTTAAGACTGGTTTTGTGGTCCAGGGTCACATATTATTTTGGTGATCAAGAAATGTTCCTTAAATTTCCTTAAATTGTGGGGCTTAATATTTTGTGGAAACCATAATACAGGATTCTTTGATGAATAGAAAGTTCAAAAGAGCAGCATTTCTTTGAAATCTAAATCTTTTGTAATATTATAAATGTCAATTTTGAATAATTTAATGTGTTCTTGCTGAATAAAACTATAATTTCAAGGAAATTATACCTCAAGGAAAAAAAAAACCCTTATTGAACATTTGAATGCTAGTAGTTAGTAGTGACTATTTTTAGCTGGTGCCAGTCACTGGTGTTATAGGGCTAACAGATAAAGATTTTACACAGGAATACAATTAGTAATGCAAATCAATGGCTCATACTTTTGGCTGGTTCCTACAAAGTTGTAAAGGCTTTGTTTGGCTTAATGTAGCCTGTACCTGCACAGCTTGAGGCCAAAGTAATTGCTCTTGTTTTCCAGCGTAGCGGAGGAAAAACACCACATCCTGTGTTATTGTTCTTTAATGCTTGCTAAGGTGCCACTGCTAATTTGTCATCAAGTCTTGTGTTGTGCAAAATTTGTGAGTGAGGGTTACCTTTACTGTGGCTGGGCTGACCTGGCCTTTCCATTTACATTATCCTGTTTGGCAGTTGTTCTTGGATGAAGCTACATCCTGAAGGCAGCATGTCTGAGCAGGTTTGTCAACAGAAAATCTTAGGAAACATGTTGTATTTTTTGGGTGACTTTGAGCATCCAGAATCTTTTATTCTTGAAGCTGTGCCAGATAAAGATAAATGTATATGTTGTCCAATGTTTTAGATGCCAGATGAAACCGATTTGTTGAAGGGAAATCCTTTTCTATGGTGCAGTCATTCTCCAGTCAAGTTCACAAAAAGGGCAACATTTTGTGCTGTGCAAACTCCACGGAACAATGAACATTATCATCCGTGATGTCCGATTTGCGAATGAATGAGTTGGTTCTTAATGAATCAGTCTCAGACATGTCCCAAACTCAAAAGTTGTTTGTATGAATTGGTCTAATAACTCACTCGCTTACTGAAGTGTGTTAATTTCAAATGAACTTAAGCATGAAAAACAGTGATATTTATAAAACACATACACATACACACACATATATATTCTGAATGTCCCATTTTAAAAGCCAATTGCTACCTACTTATTTTTATTTTAAAGGGGTGCTATAATGCTTTAGTTAGTCTGTAATGTTGCTTTAAAAAAAATAACTGAAAAGATACAAAGCTCATAGTTCACTTCAAAAGGAGATGTTTTATTGAACAGAAATCACTTTTCAAAAACTAAAATGAACGTCTCATTTGGACTATAACACATATTTTCTGATGAATGGGACAAGACCTGGTTGAGCTGCATTAGAGAAGGTAACACAGAGACATGATAGCTTTCCCAAGGCAGATGAACTTAAGAGTCATTACAATCTTCCGGGTTTAAATCGCGCTCAAATTGATTTGATTTTGACACTATATTTACACTGAAGCTCACAGGCAGCTATGGTAAGGGGCATGACATTTCCCGACCAGGTGCAGAGCGTAGCCAATCACAGCACAGACTGGCTCAGCTAACCAATCACAGCACATTTCGTATTTCAGGAGGCAGACTTTCATTTGATACTATTTGGAGAGAGGTGTTGTAATAATGTAAAATATGTGAAAAATAATGTTTATCAAACAACCTAGTATGAGATCCTGTTCTAGTACACCCCCAAAACAATATCAAGACTTTGTAAAAGAGCATTATAGGACCCCTTTAAGCCCTCTTTAAAAATATATTGTGTGTGTATGGAGAATCTGTTATAATTATTATTTTTTTTTTTTTGAGACTGTAATCACCAAAGAATGTAAATGCGCAGTAACACACTTTTTATGGGGATGACTCTCATAACTTTTTATGTAAACACAAAGACAGGCAGGAAAAGGGAAGCATTCCATTGTCACAGTGAGGAATTGTGCTCTTCTCACTGCTCTCAGGGGAAGCATGCCAGCTACTTCTCTCTGTGTTCTTCAAACATTCACATTTGAGGAATTACAGCAGTTTACCATTTCTGTAATCTTTGGCCAACAAGCTTGTAAATCACATAAGTGTCATTTGGTAAATTTGTTTTGCTTTTTGCTGCTCCATTTGCATCAATATTGTTCTTGTTTGATACAGCCTAATTGTCTTTAGCTTGTAATCAACCTTCATATTGTGGAGCAGGTGACTTTGGTCTTGCCGATGAATGAAACTTTTGGCAGCAGCAAGTGTTAGTTAGGGGAATGTGCCTAAGGGCCTGAGTTTCACTTATAAGAAAGCTTCTTTATTGAATGAGGCCTGTTGTAACACTATAAAACTTGACAATCACTGGAAGAAGGAGGCGGGAACCGGCGGACATTCAAATGAAGTTTTAATAATAAAATAAAGATAAAACAGCATGACAGCCCCTCGCGGACGACTGCCGCGCACAAACAAAAACCAAAACACAAAATAAAACCCAGGCCTGGTCCTCTCTCGTCCTTCACTGTCGTAGCTCCTCTTTTGTATTCTTCCGATCTCCTCTGTGGTTTTTGAGACCGGTGAGTGGAGCAGGTGTCGCCCATTTCCAATCACTCCCACGGCTCTCGGTCCCGCACCACTCGTCAAATCTGTATTTCAAAATTATTTGTAGTTTTGCTCAATATGTTGTGGCCTAGACTTGAAATTGGCCGGTATTTCTTTAATTGAGGTTGTCTCTGCAATATTGAAACCTTTTCAATCCAAAGTTGCTAAACATTATTCAACAGTGTTATTAAATTGTTCTTTAAGATTATTTTAGGTAGGCATTTGAGGATGACAAAGACGATCTAAATGTAAAGATGAAATTACGTTATTTGAGCTGTGTTGTGTCTCATCAAATACGATGGGGAGATTTTCTTTTTAAACTATTTAAAGGGGTCATATGATGTGATTTCAAGTTTTCCTTTCCCTTTGGAGTGTTACAAGCTGTTCGTGAATAGATGAGGTCCCTAAAGTTGCAAAGACTAAAGTCTCAAACCCCAAAATATATTCTTTATAAAATGAAGACTTGTCCACGTTCTACTAAAACACCTTGTTTAAACACGCCCCACATGTCTACGTCACGATGTAGGGAGATTGGCATAACACCGCCCAAATCTTCATGCAAAGAAAGAAGGCGTAATTTTATTGTTGCTGACACCACAGCCGCCACGTTTGAAGATGTGTGTTTTGTTGTGAAAGCAAAAATACTTTGTTTGGCCTTCCAGAAGAGGAAACGACTAGAAATCAGTGATGTTAAGTTGTTAAGTTTTTTACAACACTGTTCCAGAACAGTTCAACCCAAATATTCAGATGTGTGCAATGCATTTTATGGAGGACTGTTTCCTGGTCCTGGGAGAGAAGGTTACAATGCCAGCTGTTCTGAATCGCACGTTTACATATTTAAAAGATTTGCCACTGATGATGCCAACGCGTTTTGTATAGTAGCCCTTGTTGTTTCTCTGATCACAAATACAGACATGGTTCAATGTTTACGTGGCGTGATGCAATGTGTAAAAAGACAGTATAAGTCATTATAATCTGTAATTATGTTTCCACACTGGATGCAGTAACTGCCTCATTTCTAATGGGATTGAATGTTTTTGTCTTGTCACCCCGGTGTTCTGACCGAGACACGGCATCACCGTATGGTAAGAGGCATAACGTTTCCATCACATGCTTGAGGCATTCAGACAATTACAATACATTGGATAGCTGGCCAATCAGAGCACACCTTTACAGAACGATGAGCTTTGTAAAAATCGATGTATTTCAGAAAGGAGGGGCATTGAGGAGAAACAATAATATACAGTATGAGGAAAATGTTTATTTTTTTCACCTTAAACCACATAAACACATTTCATTACACCAAATACACGAAATCTTTTTAGCAACAACATATGACCCCCTTAGTAAACCTGTGCGGTATCTTGCAACCAATAACTTATGCTGGTGTCCAAAACTAACACATTGCCCCTTGCTGATCATGCGAAAAATGGGTTTGAATCTATCCCATGTCATCTCTCTATTTTTTACCAATTCTCCCTAATATTATTTCAATATCTCACTACTGTACCAAGAGGCTCAAGATGTTCTTAACGTCTTGCAGTGGACTTTAAGTATAGGCGCCCTGAGTTCAGCTCAGGTCATTTCCTAATCCATAGGATACAATTGTGCAAATGTTTTCTGACTCCTCATACTAATTTCTGGTAGCAGCACAGAGGTTTTATCTTTGCATAACCTGCTGTGTAACTTGTTAGATTGCCTTCTTAAATAGTGTTTCTGTGTTTATTTTCTCACAGGGTTATTATTATTTTTTTAAGTGATTCCTGATATACAAAGGGATGAAAGTTGTTTACATTGCCATTGAACGGTTTTGTCCTTTTTGTCGAGGGCTGCAGGATATTTCATTAATAAGTAAAGCATGTTTTCTCCTGACACTGACATGAAAAGATCAGAAAAGTCAATCTGAATGTCGGGAGATGGAGACTGAGTCACACCAAATGTCAGCTCTCTGTTACTTTCTCAGTCCCTCAGAAATTTTTATAGAGGGTTTTTGTCTTTTGTGCTCCTGTTGTCAATATCTTTGTCTGTGATTAGTGACCTTAGTTGATTGAGACAGTTTGCAAGCTTATGCACAAAACCAACTGGCCGTTTATGTTCACAAGGACATTTCTGAACCATGACGCTGGTCTTCGTTAATATATCTAAATAAGCTGTCAGAACAGGTCACTGAATAAGGCCATTCACTTCATCAATATTATGTTCTTACTAAAATTGCAACAGTAGTGATGCATTATGTTCATTTAGTCATTTGGCATCATAATATTTCATTACGGTAAAGGCCAGGCCATTTCATATCCTGAGAGTCTTAATCAGGTGCCCAGCGACCTTTTAATTTCTAGCAAAGTCAAAGTTAAGGCTTTTTGTTGTTGTTCTGATTTACTATCCACTCGTTTTCTCTTGTCTTGCTTAATTAGTCACAGAGCTGTGATTTTCCACTTCAGTAGGACACAATAGCTGCTCTTTTGCCTTTTTGTCTTTTACATGCACTTTTAAATCAAATTGGCTTGAAATATTCCATATTAGATGCTGCATGTGTTCTAGAATAAACTAACCGTTTTTTTTTTTTTTTTTTTACTTTTAGCTTTCAATCTTAAGGTGTTCTTTTCATGCTGGGCACAAGATGGCAGTGTGACACTTTGGTTAGAGCAATATTCAGGTTTTCTGTTTCTTGAGTGCACAGTGGAATTGTTATTATTATGATTATTATTTTTGTGCTGTTTAGTTGGATATGTGGAAAGGTTGCTGTGTAGGCATCTTTGAGTCAAATTAAATCCTTTTGTCATCTAGCTTTAATAAAGAGACCATGACACAAAACTGGGGGTTTAGGCCGAATTTAAGAAAGCCATTAGTCTTTTTTTTTTTTTTACTGCAAAGTAGCTTTACAATGGATTCTAAATATGTCATAACTGGTAAAATATCAATGTTGTTTGGACAGCAGGACTTCTTCCTATTGGCCTGGTCATTAAATTTTAAGTTGTTCTCATTTTTACCATTTTTGCTTCACAAACAAATGATTGATGTATGCATTTATAAAATGTATACATATGCCATATTTATAGTTTATAAACGATGTGCTTAATTTTTTTTCTAAATAAATCATGAATAATACATTTCAAATAAATGCACAATACATTTTTATATTTAGATCATATATCTGACTTTCTAAAAAAGAACTGGGAATAATGCATACTATAAATGTACATTTACTATATTCTTTAATTCTAAATTAATTAAATATCTGAAACTACACAACTTCATTTGTTGGTCAATTATGGCATGGAATGTAAAATAGACCCAGAGCAATATTCATGGAGCTCTCCTTAGCAAAAATGTTTTATTTTGGCCCTTGCATGATAGTGTTATTCCCTTTTCCAGGATGTTTTGAATAACCTTGGCTCATCTGAGTTGGATGAGGATGACCTGATGCTGGATCTTGACCTCTCTGATGACCAGCGACCTCACCATGGTATGTTTTTACCAGACTCCAGTTGCTCTCTTCTTTCTGCGAGAGAAAAACAATTTCTCGAGACAAACATACTTTTTATGAGAGATAAATGCCACAATAAAAGTCTGAACTCTTCAACATGTATTGTGGCGTTTATCTCTCATTCATATTCATGCCGTTAAATCTGTGAATATCTTGTTATAGCAATTACATATCCTTATAATAGCTGCGTCGCTTGAAGAAATTATTTTTGTCGTAGATGAAAAAAGATGAGACCTTATTCCCCCCAGCTTTAGCTGAAGAAGACATGGGCAAGTCGTCAGATTTTAATACCTTGTAAAGTATTACACCATAAAGTTATGCACAAACACAATTATGAATTAGTCATGTCGTCATCTTAAATTTCTAAGTGTTCTGATATTTGAGGAGGACTTGCATCAGCACGTGACTCTACATGTTAACATGCACCACAGGCAAAGCCTCTAGACAGATAAACACTGTGAATGTCATTGCTGATATTTACCAGAGCATTTTTTATTTTTTTGCAAAAGAAGTAAATTTCGAAGCGCCTATGCATGAGGTCATTTTGGCATGAACTATAGAGTGTTTCTCAGCTGGTTTGCTTCAGGACCCAGATTACACATTGGACAATTGGCGACCCAACAATGTACAAAATGTTGTTTATTGTACAAAAATGTCTTATAAATGAAGACCTTATTTCTGGAAAATAAAAACACTTGACATTTGTTTTCACCCAGAAGCTTTTTTCCCCCCTTAATTTGCTGTTACAGCCTCACGGGAGGATTCGAGTCAATCCCTTGCATCATGCCTTAACCTGCTGCCCTCACCTCTGGAGGCCCCCACCGACAGGACCCCTGGAAGAGAGCCCAAGGAGACCCCCCTCAGGTATCGTTTCCTCACTGCAGTTTCTCTGCATACTCTTAATTTAACAGATGCACTGTGAACATTAATGTTTCAACAGGGGAGATAATGTTACATTCCCATTTTATTGACTCAGTAATGGTGTTTACCTAGTGTTACAAATCACACCGTGATCCTCCAATTGTTTCAAGAACGGAATAGATTTGCAGAGCACAACAACAAGGATTTTTCTGCTAGTCCAGTCAGACTTGTAGTCCAGATTGTTACTGCCTGCCAACATTTTCACCAGCACTACAAGAAAATGGATATAAAAAAAAAAAAAAAAAAAAAAAAAAAAAATATATATATATATATATATATATATATATATATATATATATATATATATATATATATATATATATATATATATATATTTTTTTTTTTTTTTATTATTATTCAGCAAGGATGCAGTGCATTCATCAAAAGTGACTGTAAAGGGATTTACAATGTTACAAAAATACATTTTAAATAAATGCTGTTCTTTTGAACTTTCTATTAATTAAAAAGGTATCACTGTTTCCACAAAATTATTAAGCAGCATAATTGTTTTCATCATTGATTATAATAAGAAATATTTCTTGCACAAGATCAGCTTAGTAGAATGATTTCTCTAGGATCATGTAAAGGCTGGAGTAATGGCTCTGAAAAATCACTTTTGCCATTACAGAAATACATTTTAAAATGCATTCAAAAAGAAAACAATTATTTAAAATTGTAATAATATTTTACAATATTACTGTATTTTTGATCAAATAAATGCAGTCTTGGTGAGAATGTTCGAAAACATTTTAAAATCTTAAAAAATTAGTTGGCACTGTAGTGCAGAGACATTATAAAATTCATATTTGTTCCAAGTCCTCTTTATAAAATCATTTCATTTCTTAAAAAAGATGATAATTCCTAAAATGTTTTTTTTGTTTGTTTTTTTTGGTCCATACACCAAATATCACCTTTTGATTTCCACAGAAGAAAGAATGTGATGTAAGTGATCTCTGCTTTAGTTTGACATATGTTATGAATATATGCAAGTGAAAGCTATTAAATTTTTATAAATGAACATAAATAATATAAAACTGGAAATTGTGGCTGAAAGTAAAAAAAAAATAAAAAAAATAAATAGTAACAATCTTTGATGTACAAAAAAACTGCAAGCATGTCAAATGATCCATCATCATCCATCATGTAAATAATGATGGATGATATATTGATGCAATTACGTTTTTGTTTCCTGAGAATTTCTCCCTCTCTATGTGTGGCATAAGTATATTGCATTATTCTAAGAATTTTCATTTTGGGGCATCAGTACACATTTGAGGGATTGTCCTACTATGTTAAACAGAAGCAAGGATTAAGCCAGATTGGAAACATTTGGATGAAATGAATTCACAGAGTACCAAGTAAACTACAGCGATCACAAACTAGCAAGCCAAGAAATACACTCATGACAATGCTGATGTGAGATGAAACTAATTTATACAGCTGTGTTCTCAGTGGATGCCTATTTCATCCACTGCTTTGCATTTTGTTCCTTAAACTATCAAAGTTTCTCTGATGTATTTATGAGCATTGACTGCGCCAACAGTTTGTATGATTAGATAACATTCTCTCAAACTCTGTCTACTCTGACTGGCAGTTTTATTCTCATGGGTAATAACAGCAGATTCATTTCAAAACTGGATAAATCCCATGTGGACACAGAGCAAATTATATTAGCATGGAAATTAGCCTAGAAAATTGAATACATTTCCTGACCTTATAATTATTTGTACAGATTTTAAAGCATGCCCCAAAATAGAGCAATTTATTTTGAAATTATTACACAATGTACCCAACCTACTACATGTCAACTAATTGTAATAGGACCTGTATCGGTTTTCTGCATAAGTAGAAGGTTGGATGTTTAAATGCAACACCACTGTGCCAAATATTACCTTATATTGCTGAAAAGTTATGAGTGGTACTTTTCCAAACCTACACCGTTATATGAAATTTTATAGTATATTTGAGCTAGCGAATGCCTCATAAAAGCCGTGCTGCTGCTAGAAAGCGTATTTTCAGCTTGTCAGCAGATGGTGATTGAATGACCTTGTCTTGATATCTTTGACACAGTTTTGAATGAGATTACCGAGTAGCCCTGCAAGCCAGTTTTCTTTGGTTTATGCCGCATCTGAGGAAATTCTGTCTAAATTTATGGTACTACAATTTATGGTACCTCAGGACTGTTCTGTTCTCATCATGTTTAAGATCTCACAGTTTGTGCTATGATTGTCTGACCCTGTTATTGATAAGGGTTTGTGCTTTTTCATCATCAGACAATCTTTAGTCTATGATCTTTAGTATATATATATATATATATATATATATATATATATATATATATGTGTATATGTGTGTGTGTGTGTGTGTGTGTGTGTCTATATATATATATATATATATATATATAGATTTTTTTTTATAATAATAAAATAATGTTTTCACTAAAGGAAGCATACTGCTTTGGAACAACACAAGGGTGAGTAAATAATCACAAACTTTCATTTCTGGTAGAACTGTCCTTTTTTTGCTCTTAGCGTCTAATAATTCACCCAGAGTTGAAAATAATGAAACTCAAAAGAAGTAAAGTAGTTGGCTTTTTCTCATGTTTGTCAAATTCATCATTCAGAAGACTCGGGAGAGAAACGGCTGCAAAGATGCATGGGATTGTGGTATAGTGTCATTATGGTGGGGAGGTGTCAGCTAGTATAGATGTCTTTAATGGACAGTGGCTGGGAGGCCCGTTTTCTGCCGCGAGTCAGCTCAGCTAGAGTTGAGGATGCACTGTTTGATGGGCTATAATCTTACACCCTGACTAAGTGACAAGATATATTATCCCAAGGCGAAATCCGGGCTGTTGGTGTGGAAAACGCATCAGCCATCAGCGAGACTGATGCACGGCAGCTCGTGTTATGTTTTTCTCGATCAGTGACGCAACGTTAGCCCATTTTACAGCTCTGACGAGAGGCAGAAGGAAGTGTTGTGCTCTGTGAAGGGAGGCAGAAAGATGAAGTTATAGGAAGAGATGAAAAAAAAGATCTCAGTCCATCTTAGAAGTGCTGCCAAAGACAGTGTATAAAGGTTTATAATTGGTTTTATCATATTTTAATTTAATGGAAACTGAAATCCTTGACTATATATATATATTTCTAATGATATATTTTGATTTAGTACTGCTAACAGCAATGTCGTATAAGAGAAAAAAAATCTAATTGTTCTTAAGGACCATTCAGTTTTATTGTACTCTAGATCGTATTTTGTTCGTCTTTTCTTTAGAGGTGCACTCAGCTGTTTTTCCTCATTAAAAGTTTGACCTGAAGAAATGAACAGCTTTTTTTTTTCTTTATGACTTGAAGCCTCTGTTGTCTGTCTGCTATGAACAGGCATGTTTGCTGTAGAGCTGCACGGTCGTGATGTTGATCTGTCGGTCAAACCAGAAAGTGAATTCATCACAAGTTCCCAAAAGAATTAACCGACAACAACAAAAACAGCTACTACTCAAATGTTGTTATTATTATTATTACTACTACTACATGTCAATAATGATGACAGTAAATTATAATAATTCCAACAACAGTGAAAATATTTAAAAAAATGTATTATTATATGTTAGTAGTAGTGTTGATGTTAATATAAATATTAATAATCATGTTTACATTCTACAGAGTTCTTACAGAGCTCATGGGTTTTTATAAAGCACACACATGAAAGTACACCGCCTGCAAAATGTAAACAGCAACTTGCTGAGTGCACCTTTAGCCCAGAGCCAGACAGAGAAATGCTGAGACTCAAAGCTCACGACCAGCTGGGTTCTTTCTTTCTCTCTCTCTCTCTTTTCCTCATGTCCTTCAGGAGCAGGTTTGCTTCAGCAGGGGGCAGACTCCTCAGCTCTCCGCAAGCTGTGGTCCTCCACAACAGAAGGCAGCATGTCTGGCCTTGTGCTACTTTCCAAGTCTCCTTAAGTCTGTCAAGGTGATTCAAAGAAAGAGCGTGAGAGGGGACTTTCAAGGAAACGCGGGTGTGACAAAACGAACACTAGACTTTTATTTTGAGCATAACTAATTACTGAGATTCTTTTTCTGTACTGTGGAGTTGGGGTGTCAATTCCTAACCTTTGATCGCACTCTCGGTTGTGGTGTTGCGTTGATTTCTCCACAGTCTCTCTGTGTGTGTGTGCGTGTGTGTGCGTGTGTGTGTGTGTGAGAGAGAGAGAGACTGAGAGAGATCTCTGGCTTGGGGAAAGTCTCCTGGGGCTCTGGCTGAGTCACAGCGCCAGATCCCATTGTTGTCACACGTAGCAAGGAAGCTTGTGACATCACTCATTGGACTCACAGTCTTTGTAAAGCTGACCGCCTCTTCGCCTGATGTGCATTCACAAGCCATGAAATGTTAAAGCACAAGTGATTCTTAGTCATAAATGGCAAACGATTTTTTTTGAGGCCTTTATGACATGTTGACTGTAATTTTCTTCTACATTAAGGATCGATACCTTCTAATAGAAAATTAAAATCTCTTAATGCTTGAGTGATTCATATTTTTTTGAGGGGAGGAACAAAGATTTAACGTTAAATGTCCATTGAATTTGTCCATTTTAAATGAAGCTCATTCATGTAAGACATTCAACAAATGACTCCTCTAAAGGCGTAAATATTTGATCAACCAGAAACATTGCTTTAATGTCAACAAAGCGCCTGCAACCCCTACCACGTCTGCTCTGACATCATCGCTTAACTCCCTGCTAGAAATGAATAAACCACAATTAAGCCACAAGGGACGTCACATAATGAGCAAAATCAACACATTTAAGCTTTTAGGATGTTTGGTGTTGAAAAGTTCAGGGTAAACAAGCAAACAGAGATGATGTCATCGCCGAGGTTGCTGATCCTGGCCGGAAGATAGCCGTCCTCAATAAAAATGAGTCAAAGCTCAAAAATGAGTTTGATGGAGATGGTTGATGGCAGTGTGAAAAACTGTTGACTTCTAGTATTGCTGCCAGAAATCTGAACTGAGTGGTCTGTGAATATGCAATGTTAGTAGTCAAACGATGTATTTTTTTTCTTTCTTTTTAATGCTCATACTAATATAGCACAATATAATGTAATATTTTAATATAATGTAATTGTTTTTAAAAAACATTGGGTGAATTTTTTGTATTACTTTTATTCAGTAAGAATGCTTAAATTGATTTAAAGTGACCATACAAAAATCTATTTCAGATAAATGCTGTTCTTTACAAATTATCAAAGTATAATTTCAAGATTTCACAGATAAATGTAGCATTTTTACATTGTTAATAATAATAATTTTTCCATATATTACATTTTAAAATAAATTAATGACAAATTAATTGGGGTATTTCTAGGAAAATTAAGTATTGTGTATGATTCTGTTACTATTATATAAAATTACTGATACTGTGATAAAAGATTTTGGTCATACCTCCTACACCTCGTGTAAAAATTCATCTTTGTCTGGTAGGGAAGATCATTTACATTTAATTTAATACCTCTTTTCACTCTGTTTTTATCTCTCTCTCTCTCTCTCTCTGATGCTCACATCAAAGCTGAACCCATCTTATGGACTCTCTCAATGTTTACAGCAGTCCATCTCTGTATATTGTTTGGCCAGCAGAAAAAGGGCACAAGTTTTTGGATATCTCACATTACGATAATAACTATACTAGGATGGACTGTGAGCATTTCTCTGATCTGAACCCTGCTCCTGGAAGCCATGCATTCAGATCACTGGTTTTCAAATACATGTCTGTGCAGCTATGGAGTTTGCTCCTTTAGTGCAAACTTAAAAATGCAATTAAAAGAACAAAGGGCCAGTCTTGCCTAATGCTAATGAGGATGCTAATGGCCTAATGAGAAAATTGTGCTAATAGATGTAACACAGAACATTCACTCATCTGAGGGAGTCTTTTGCATCTGACAGATGCCAGTACAGAACTCTGGTGCTGTGCCTGTCAACAACTTGAAATAATACACAGCTTCTAAATGAGAGCTCACGCGGCGGGGATGTCAACCTGTTAAGCAGAGGTTACATGCATAAAAGATCAGACTAGGTGACCGTGTTTGCAGTGGCATAATCAGATCATGGGCAGAAGTGAGGTGATAAAGGATATTATGTCGTGGGGTGGTGCAAGTGACTTAAAGGGGTCATCGGAAACTACATGTACTTTTAAAAGTTGTTTGAACTGAAATGTGTCTTGTCAGTGTGTGTACACAACCACCCTATAATGATAAAAATCCACCTAGTGTTCTTTTTTTTAAAAATCTCGTTTAATAATTTCCCCGTTTTTAAAATCGAGACAGGCCCCTCCCACAATAGTTTGATTGACGTCTTACCTTAGACCAACCCTGAGGGAGCTGTCATCAGTCCACCATTGTTTCACCGCCGGAGTCGATTAAAGTGTTCTGTTGTTGGATGTATTAATGAACATAGCAGTTGTGATTTACTCCCAACATCTGAGCCGCTGAATACACAGTGGATTTTGAACATTCTGAGCTCATTGACACTATGAATTTCAGTTTGTTGTTTTTGTCTTTTGATCTAAGAATTAAAGATATTTTAAATCCAATGTTGTTTTGTGTTCATAACTTTGGATTAAAGATGGTATAAACTTATTCAAGCAATTAAGAGGATTTAGTAAACTTTCAAATCTAGGTTCACTCAAGTCTCTTATAAAAATTACCTAAAAAGTTTACGTTGTTAAATTAAAGGATTAGTTCACTTCCAGAATGAACATTTCCTGATAAATTACTCACCCCTATGTCATCCCAAATGTTCATGTCTTTCTTCAGTCGCAAAGAAATTAAGGTTTTTGAGGAAAACACTCAAGAATTTTTCTCCATATATCGGACTTAAATGGGTTGAAGGTCCAAATTTGCTTTTTCAGTGCAGCTTCAAAGGTCTCTACATGATCCCAGCCGAGCGTGTACACACAAAGAGCACCCAGTAGAGTGGGGGGAGTGAATGTACAGCGCTCTCTTCCACCTTCAATGCCATGCTTGAGGTGCCCTTGAGCAAAGCACCAAACCCCCAACTGCTCCCTGGGCACTGGAGAAAAAAGAAAAAAAAACAAGGCCACCCACTGCTCCGTGTGTGTGTGTGCACTAAGGATGGGATAAATGATGCAGGGCACAAATTCCCAGTATGGGTCACCATCCTTGGCCACGTCACTGGAATAAGGGTCTTATCTAGCAAAATGATTGGTCTTTAAAAGAAATGCTTGAGCATTTTGAGCAACGCTAATATAAATTTATGAATTTCTGAACTTTGTGGAGAAGCTTACCAAGATGGTTGGCAAAGGTCTTTTGTCTACACTGAACAAGTTCTTGCGATTTTAAGTGATGTTGAGAACACAAAAAAAAAAAAAAAAAAAAAATTAAGTTGAGGGGTCAAATACTCTGGTTCAGTCAAATTACAAACTAGCTTAGACAGTAAAAACTTAAAATGTTAAGTTGAATAAACAAATTCAATTTGTGTCAACTTAAAATAATTAAAGCAACTAAACTGCAAAATAATTTTTTAACTGTGTTAGTGTAAACATTGAGACAAAGCTGCAACTGAAGCACAATGAAAAGACCCTGAGGTCAGCAGATTTTAGGTATATCTTGGAGCAAAGTGTGTTCAAAGACCTGATTTATAATAGTATTGCCTTAAAGCTGCAGTAGGTAACTTTTGTAAAAATATATTGCAGATATGAACCGAAATATGTTGCAGATATGTTCACTGAATATAAATCTAACAGAGCACTCCGATCACTAGGATCAAGTCAGTTAGAAATACCAAGGGTTCACACAAAACAAGGGGAGTCTGCCTTTAGTTACTATGCTGCCCGCAGTTGGAATCAGCTTCCAGAAGAGATCAGTTGTGCTAAAACACTAGTCACATTTAAATCTAGACTCAAAACGCATCTTTTTAGCTGTGCATTTGTTGAATGAGCACTGTGCAATGTCCGAACTGATTGCACTATATTTTCACTGTTTTATTATTATTATTATTATTTTTTTTATGTAAAATCATTTTCTAACTGTTTTGAAATGTTTTAATCATTTTAAAAGTTTTAAAATTGCTTGTTTTATTTTTGTTATTATTTTTCTTCATGATTATTTTACTTTCTTTTATGTAAAGCACTTTGAATTACCATGGTGTACGAAATGTGCTATATAAATAAACTTGCCTTGCCTTGCCTTGCCTAAAAATATATTTTTTACATATTTGTTTAACCTGTCATTATGTCCTGACAGTAGAATATGAGACAGATAATCTGTGAAAAAATCAAGCTCCTCTGGCTCCTCCCAGTGGTCCTATTACCATTTGCAGAAATACATCGCTCCCGTTAAGAAACAACCAATCAGAGCTGCAGTCCGTAACTTTGTTTGTGTTCAAAATGTAGAAAAATGTATATAATAAGCGAGTACACCATGAATCCATTTTCCAAACCATGTTTTTAGCTTCTCCTGAATCACTAGGTTGCACCTATAATAAGTGTTTATATTCGGACTATTTTAGATTGCTTCGGGGGTACCTTCTCTATGTCTTCATAGACATAGAGAAGTAGTTCCGGCTACGATGTTCTTCCGCAAGATGCAAGCAGTTCTGTTTATTAACCGCTAGAGTGTCAAAAGTTACCGACTGCAGCTTTAACTAAATATAAATGGTTTGTGTGATATCATATATAATGTACAGGCTTTGTTCCAAAATTTAGTGGGCTGCCTACGTATTAGAATGCATAGGCTTTATTATTGTAAATTAACATGATGGTCCATGGCTGTAGGATTGAAATTACAAACTAAATATCGGTCAAAAGCAAGGTTTAATTTTTGTTTGCATGTTCATATAGGCTAAGTGTTGTCACAGTGTCAGATTCACCTCTCAAATTACTCTAGTTATTGTAGCAATCACATTACTTAAGCCGAATCACAGAGGCCCTGCCATCTAAAATTTTAATTAATGATTGAATCTATAATTAACTGATGCATAGAGCTTCTTTCAAGTAAATGACGTCCCCTTCAAGACAGAATAGTGACATTGAGAGTTATGTTTATAGGAGGTCTGTGTTTTTAATGTGTCTGGAAATTGCTTGAAAGTGCAAGGTGGAGTTCTCTCTTTTTTTTCTTCTTCTTAATTGCTTTTCTGAAAACCATTTCAGAATGCTGTTAAAACACTCAGGTGTCAGAGCTAAAAATCTAGAATTTGTAAGGTACAATATAAACTTCTGCAGTGCTTTGTCTGATTTCCTTTTTGCGTTATAAGCATATTGTTTCCATACTTTTGCTTTTAGAATTCATGTGTGGAATGATCAATTTTTCCATGGCATGATTTGACAAATATATCAGTTGACTCACAGTATGATACAATATTAGAGGAATCTGTTAGGTGCCATAGTCAGTTCTCACAGGCAAAAACAAAGAATGAAGTGTGCTTTAACTGTTGGCTTTCTGTGCAGACACGGAGTTATACTGGCTTTAATATTTGAATGAATATGTTGAATAAGAACACCTTCTCCTATGCCATGTCTCAGCTTGAGGATCATGAATAAGTCAGGATTCTGTCTATGCTTTCTGAGGCATTTAGCAACCCCAGCCATTTATGAAATCTTTTGTCAATTTCGCAAAGCAGAAACACTTGATATTTTCCTTGAGGATGCATAGTGTTTTAACAGTCGATGCTATGGATTGAGAAACAAGAAAACATATTCCCATTTTTCAGAGAGGATGTTTCTAAACGTGATATTTATTGACAAGTGTGAGATGGAAAGCTTGTAACCTGCCATGCAGTAGCAAAGTGAAATTTCACTTTCTTCTGGCAGCTCCAAGGACACTCACCACAAAGACCCTGAAATAAACAGTGTGGTAATGAAAAACGGCAACAAAAGTGTCAGATGTTTGTTCGGTAGCCTGACTGTGTTTATAGACTCTGTAGAGCTCTTGTTGGATGGGTTCCCAGGAATCAATGCTTAATTCTAATCAAAAACTCTTAGGTTCCTTTTGATCTTTGTTATCGGTGTACTTTTAAAAAGCAGAAATACTTAATTATATCTGAAGCACATCGAATTAAATTCGATCTGAAGCCCAGAAACACGTAAAGATGTGATCTTTCTGTTGAGCAGAATCAGATTCGTAATTAGCAAGAGGTCTCTCTTCATGTTTTGTGTGGGATTCTCAATAAGAGATTTTTTTTTATCTGTCCAAATACCCCTGTGCTTCCTTTGAACATAACTTTGATATACGCCGTTGATATACAGTGTGCTTTTGTGTTTTTCAAAAATTAAGAGTGTAAGAGCTTTTTTTCTTGAGATAAGGAAAGATATTGCCTAACCTTTGGGTGGTAAGTCTTTTATATGGTGTACGTCATCCTTGGAAAATTATTTTTTCCCCTGATATAGATGCTGTGTCATTCAGTCAAGATCTCAGTAGATTGGAAAAAAGTAATGTTTTGTAATTCCTTATATAAAGATTAGGATCCACTTAGACTCAATGAAAGGCCTGATGAAGAGGGCATGACTATCCTCTAAAGTGTCTCTCGAGGGTCTTTTCTCCACTCTGGACCTTTGCCTTTCAGTCTTTTCAAGAAGCGCTTCTAATCAAGTTTAATTTGATCCCATTCACTACATGAATGATTGATCTGTTCATTTGCACAGAAATCTGCACAATGCAAACAATAGACAAAATGAGGTTATTTACATTTAATTCCAGTTTAAATTGCAATCAGAGGAGAACAATAATGGTGTTATTGCATTAAAGGGATAGTTCACCCAAAAATGAAAAATGTATGTTTATCTGCTTACCCCAAGGGCATCCAAGATGTAGGTGACTTTGTTTCTTCAGTAGAACACAAACTGAGATTTTAAGCTCAAACTGTTGCAGTCTTATAATGTAAGTGGATGGGAATCACGGCTAAAACATACCAACCAAAATAAACTCTATGGCTCCTGAGGATACATTGATGTGTAAAGACACAAAATGATCGGTCTGTGCAAGAAATTGAACAGTATTTATATTGTTTTTTACCTCTGATTCATGCAATATCTAAACTGTTAGAACTCTCCTGTGCACGTTTTCAGCAGTCGGCGCATGAGGAGTCTTCTTTTTCTTGCTTTATGGCGGATCGCAGACTTATAAGTGCATTACCACCACCTATCTCTCAAATGGACCATTGACACTTCTACATTAGATTATATATAGAGTGTAAATGGTCCAATTGCCTCATGCGCCTGCTGCGGAGAACGCGCACAGGAGGACATTAGGACATTTTTGAGTGGGATTTCTGGTATCTTGACCCCAAAACTCAGACTGTTTCCTGCTCACAGAAATTGTTGTCTTTTGATCTTTCCAGGGAGCAGCGAGCGTTGTCCCTCTGTCTGTCTCGTGATGATGAAACTTTGCCCGGGCTGGAAGCATTGCCGTTCAGGCTGATGCAGCAGGACTGTACAGCGCTAAAGACGCTTCTGCTGCGGTTACGCAGGACCCTGCATGAGGTAATGTTCCACCCTGACAGTTGATTCATGAAGCTGCCATGGCCTTCATCACGAGTACATTAGAACAGGTAGAAGAGCTCTCTGTGCCCTGGCAGTTTCATGCCTCATCATTCAGGGTGAACACCAGGAGGATCTCACACTCAGAAGAGACATATTCAGTCAGTATGTAGACCTTGGTTAGAGTAGAAACTATACTTAATGTGACACGAATGAAAACAAGGCTGTGAGGGAAAGAAAAGATTGTCCATTTTTTGTGTCGATTTTTTTCAGCCAGTAAAATGTTACAGCAAGACTATTACTGTAAAGGTAACTAATTTATCTGCAGATTATTATAATTTTTTTTAATGTAGATTTTATTTTTGACTAAAGTATTTTGTAGAGATTTATCAATGCCATATTGGTTACAAACCCATTTATTATTTCGATTTCTATTAATTGATATCAGTTGATATTGTATATTTATAGTGCATGCTAATTTTTCCATAATATTTTACGTTTAGATTTACCTATGCGATTCTCCAATTATTAGTTTTTTTCTTTTAATATATATTTTTTTAAAACACTAATAATATGACTCTCTTAAATGTCGTTTTTAAGAAATCTCAAAATGGATTTAATTACCGGTATTTATTTAGAAAAAAAAAATAGTGTGAAATTTTAAGATTGCATTCCCACTTTTTTTTGGGGATTTTATTTGAATGCTCTTTGAAGTCACCACAGTAGTAATAATAATAATAATAATAAATAAACTTTAGGTTTTATCTCTTACAATTAATAATGCTAACCCAACTTAATTTATTAACTAGAACACCCTCATTTCCATTCCACTTTCCCCAAGAAGTAGCTGCATAAACTCTGTTTTACATTCCCTCACAATAACAATCACTTTCCTCGGTGAAAGTCCAAATAACAGCACACAACTGGGGAACATGAATATTGAATAGGAAGTTCTTTGGCCTCTTTACTGACTGTTCTCATTAACATGTAAATTAGCCATCTTCCCTCAGCATTTGTAAACTACAGTGTAAAAAAAATCGAAATGACTTGTGCATTACTGCGCTGGGTTTTATATGCTTGACCAGTGAGTATATGCATCTCCTGTTCTTTGTTTCTTCTTGTGTCTTTTGGGCTTTTTGAAACCTTGCTCCTGACTAATTCAGGGCAGCACATTGAGGATGCTGGTTCAGAATGTTCAAAGAGGTTTTGATTTAACCAAATGTTAAGTAATGAATATGAGAAAGGGACATAGATTGTCCACTCACACTTAGTTACTACGAAAGGAAAGCTATAGACTGATATCAGAGCCTAAATCAAGAGCGTTTTACCTCCCAGACATAGTTATTATTATTATATATGTTTTAATGTTACCTAAGCTTGAATTGAACACCTTTGAACATTATGTACTCTAGTGCCTGTTGGCATTCAGAACCTGGCATGGCATCCTTTGTGGAATAAACTGGCTTTGTTTTTTTGTGCGTCTTACCGGTTTCATTTACATAACTATTGCGTTTCCCACCAGCAAAAATAGTTGAGATGTAGCCATGTCCATATAGACCATTCTGATTATTACTTCATATTCTGAGCAGAGATTTTAGTTTAAACATTGAACAGGGTAAATTCTTAAATTACTGTTTTGCATTTTTCAGAAAATCATTTTGACTCTACTTGTGTTGTTTTGTCGTTTAGCAGTTTTAGTTTGAAGGCACTGAATCTTGTTGGAATCTTCTTTAGTGAAACGTTTGTCTTTTGCTTTCATAGCTTCTTTGATAACTTTGCACTTTTCATTACAGTTTTCTTGTCCTCTCCTTGTACTTTTAAATGCAAGCGTAGAAAACACATTAATCAAAAGCAGCACATGCTGGATCAGTCTTGAATTTTTTAATAATTATGGAGTCTGAAATGCTATTTAAAATCCATTCACATATGCTGTGATGCATTTACCAAAATGACATTGTAATGGTTGTGGTATTCTACCTTGTTTGAAATGTATAGACCCGTTGAAACCACTTGATTATAGTCACCTCATTTTCCTGGTATTTTTTCCCCCTCTCTTTCGGTGGAATAACTGAATGTCACGGTGTCCCTCCACAAACACCCATTAATGGTGCTGCTTTAAGAAAGAAAGCATTGCCTCAGAGATGCACTGCTGATTTCTTTAAGTTATATTTTTGTTTTGTTTTAAGTGCTGCTTTAAAAAATCAATTATTTCTGTGTAGATGTACATCACATAGAACTGCTACAGTTAATTACAGTCCTGAGTTTTGTTTTTTTCCCGGAACGTACACATCACAATATTTCTAATTTAAATCATTCCTGCCCAAGGCAGACATAAAGGACTGTGTTTGTGTGAACTTTTTTGTGTTTTTGACACAACTTTGTGAGTATCTGACAATTGATAGGGATGATAATTAGAACTAAACAAACATTTTGTTTATTGTTGCCGAAATAATTGAGGCAAAAGCTGTAAAGGCACAGACACACGTGAAAACGACATGTTTTTGCTTCCATCCGAAAAAGGGATTTACAGCATAGACTAATAAATATTCTTTGAGCTGAAGCTTCACACATCCCTTCAAGTCATACCTGAGACTTGTATTACATCTTGTAAAAAGTGCATAATAGGACCCATTTAAGTTAATTTTCTTTTCTTTTCTTTTGGTTGTGTGTTGTTTTTTATTTTGGCCAATATGAACATTTTTATCATCCTCTTTAGCAGTACAGAAGTGTCTGACATTCATATTATCGCTCGATATTTTGTCTGCAGCTCTCTTCCTCACATTAATATGGGGAAGAGGCAGCAGTAGCGTGATGGAGAGAAGCGTTTGAGGCTACAGCCCAGAGAGGACAGTGCTGTCTGCTCCTCTGTTTGGATGGTATAATTACATAATATATACAACATGAGCTAATTTCCCAGTGTGTTTCGTTAGTGAGTTTTAGAGTAATAACAGTGTGACACAATTTGTGCATTAGGTATCATCAACTTCTTTTAAAGCATTTATTGAACTTGATTAATATTCATTTCTACATATACGTTTTTAAATTAAGTTGTTAAATTTACATTAGTAAATGTGTTATAAATGTACATGAAAAAACATAAATTAACAATAGTACATTAAAAAGTGGGAATTATGATAATTTTGTTATTACACTTATTTTACAGTATTTTCTTGCCAGTTATATTGAAGTCTTTGGCTGTGTGTGTGGGTCACAGCAAAGGTTTATAGTACTGGCAAGTTTAGTAATCTAAGAGGCAACTAGTTTAGAGTGAGATGAGCAGAATTTTATTTATGGTCTTTTTTTTTTTAGTAGTTATTTTCTTTTCATGTGCTCATTAAATATTACAATTTCTGACCTTTGCCTTTCAGAGCACTGAGATCAGTCCTGCCAGCAGCCTTCACTCTCTACCCATAAGCCCCTGCAGTGAGATGTCACTCCCCTTTAAGGTAATTGTCCGCAGTCAGTTTTTTTCAAAATGTGTTTCTTTTCGATTAATAACGTGGATGCACACTTTCTTTGCTGCTGTGGTATTGCTGTCGGGTCACACTTTGATTAAAAACGCTTGAGAAAAAGATTGCAAAGACTGTGGATCAAACATAACAACAGAGCTAAATGACTGCATTGAGACCGAGGTGATTTTCTAACTCCATTGTGCCTCTCCTAAACACACTCCGCTCTTTTCATTCAGGCTTCTCTCTCTGATAGAATTGGTACATTTTCCTCAACCATCAATAAAATGTTCCCACTATCTTGATGAGATTATTTGGTTATTTCCCCTAATCTTGTGGAGATGGGCTACGACTGTCATTGGGAAAGGTTTATCATTTTTGTATGACAAGCTTTTGCGTGGTAGAAGAGGATTTCGTTTTTTCATCAGGACTTTTTTTCGGCTCCAAAATATTGCGAAAGTGGAAACGAGGTCTGCGTCTTTCTCTGTCCTCCTTACTGACCTACATGGAGTGCTAACAGAAGCGACGGTTGCGGCAGCGGATCACGTGACATTCCGGCTCATCCGTAGCCTAGCGCCACGCAGCGGGAGAGGGAAATGCTTAGAATAGGACCCCATGCATTCTGACATTGTGTTCAACTGACAGGAGAGGGGTGGGACTTGTCCTGATTCATCCCGTTAAAAAAAAGGAAACAAATCCCGATTTTAAAAATAAAGCCCTAGAACCCACCTGAGACGGAACCGTGTCACTTCACGTCCTACTTTTAACAGAAAACTTCTCTCACCAAACATTTGTTATCCCCACCTTCTTTATAATTAGAGCCTGTGAAAAGTGTTCTCCTGCAGCGAGAGTGTGGCGTCGGTTAGGGGAATAATGGAGCCTCTTGCTCTGCACCCTGGGAAAACGAGCTTGGACTGGGGTTCCAAAGTCATTCGTCCTGGTGTCCCTGTCAGCTGCGCATTAATAACTCCTTGTTAAGTGGGTGTAGTTGCACAAGCGACTCTGAGTTTATAACATCACAAACCTCTTTATACAGGAATAACTGAGGACATCTATCACATTTACTCCTATTTATGCCTACCTTTAAAGTACATCTGTGAAATACTCTGCACTTCTCTAATCTTGTACCATTCTTGGTAATGAAACTGTCAGGTAGGGCAGAGCGTTATGGCAAATTTGGCAAAAATTTTCAGTTTAATGATATATATATAAGAACGTACACTACCATTAAAAAAGTTTGTAGCCAGTAAGATTTTTAAAAATCTCTTATGCTCACCAAGGCTCCTCATATTTGTATATAAACAGTACAAAAAGTAATATTGTAAAATATTGGCCCACAAGATCCACTTTCCTGCTGAATTTAGCACTAACCCTAATCAGACACACCTGAGCATGCTAATCAGTGTCTTCGGGATCATTAGAGAATTACAGGTAAGTGATTTTTATTAGGGTTGGAGCTAAACTCTGCAGCGCAATTGGCCCACCAGGGCAAGATTTCAGGAACACTGATTTAGAGTAACTGTTTTATAATTTTATATATTTTAAAATGTAGTTTATTCCTGTGATGGAAAAAGCAAAATTTTCACCAGCCATTACTCCAGTTTTCAGTGTCACATGATCCTTCAGAAATCATTCTAATATGCTAATGTATTAGAATTATTCCAATTCTCAAAAAACATTTCCTGTTATTATTATAAATGTTGAAATGAGTTATTTATGCTTAATATTTTTTGCCATTCTCGATCAATTTAATGAATCTTTCCTGAATACAAATATTTCTTTCTTTCTAAATGATCACAAATCGGTGCATAAAAAAAAAAAAAAAAAATGAAAAAATATCTTCATTTTTTTTCTTTTTTTTCATTTGGTGGAATTAAATTTTTTACCATACAGACATTGTAGCCAATGATATTCAGAGTAATGTAAAATACAGTAAAAAAATAAATAATAATAATAATAATAACTGACCAGAATTAAGGCATTTTTCCTTGCTTATTTCAAAATTAAATTAAGAAACAATGATATTTAATAATTGATTCAGAACCAGTAAAAATTTTATAAGTTTCAGCATCCCCTTGAAAATCGATTGACAGATGGACAACAATATACTCTAGCAATAAACCTTACCAATGTTTACCTACGCTTACTGTATGTTTTTACTAAAGCATTTAATTTGAATAATTTGAATCAAATCGAATTGATTCACAGAAATGAATTGAACACTGTCCTGTGACTGAAGTTTAATACCATTGAAAAATCTCTTTTGAGATTCCTGTCTTTAAAAGGATTGCAAAACTAACCGAATGATGTTGTCTTTAGGAAAGCGAATATTCAATATATATCGCCCAGCATTAAATGAGACTGATAAACAGAATGATCACCGCATTCTTGGTGACAGAGCATTATTTCTTTGACTGCATCGATTGCTGCACTGTTAAGTGTTGCCTTTTATGATCAGGGCTCTGTGATAGTAGGCCATTCTCATTTATTAGGTCCTTCGTCCTCTTCTTGCCTCAAATATTTCATCTAGGACAGACAGATGGAGGAGCCACTCAAATGCAGCTTTACAGCATGGGGTAGAGACCCAGCTCTCTGTCCTGTGTGTTGTGTATCCGTGTGTGTGTGTATGTAGGGGTGGGCGATATGGAAAAAATATCTTTTTTTTTTTTTTTTTTCTAGAAATACTGCATCACGATTTTATCACAATTTGTCATGTTGGTTTTACTATTTTGCTAACTAGTTTCCCTATTATAAAGACATAGCCTTTCAAGGTAACAACAACAAAAAAAAGAATGGCAGATATTTAGGCCAAAGAGTGCGAAGATAAAAAAAAAAAAAATATTTATTTATTATCTTTATTTTTTAATAACAAAGATAAAAGAATGACAAAGACACACATTACACAAAACTAATGTAATATTATTTTATTTTTTTCATTTTTAAATACATTATTTTATGTATGCTACAAAGTTTGGTGTCAGTAAGTTTTTTTTAATGCTAATGTACAGTAATAACGGATTTTATTATAAACAAATGAAAACGAGTATTTACATTTTAATATTTGCATTATATTTGCTGTTTATATATATATATATATATATATATATATATATATATATATATATATATATATATATATATATATATATATATATATATATATATATATATATATATATGTGTGTATGTATGTATGTATGTATGTATGTGTGTGTGTATATATGTATATATATATATATATATATATATATATATATATATATATATCCAATGAGCATAAGAGCTGAAATTCTTATTCACTCTAAACTTTTGATTGGAAGTGTGTATTACAGTACCAATGAAAAGTTTGACATCATAAAGACATTTTTGTGTTGCTGATAGAAACTAATGCTTCTGTTCAGTCAATGAAGCATTTAATCATCCTAAATACAGTCAAAGTCCATTTTGGTATTTGAGACACTGTTGCAAATGTTTGTGCTGCTTAATGAAGTGTGGAAATTGAATACTTGCAAGTCAAATGTGGGTTTTAAAAGGCCTAAATAAAAAATATCATATCTCTAGAAATTTTGGATGAAGAATGTTTCATGTACTGCTGTCTATACAGAAGGAAGCAGACTATATCTAACCAGGACAAAGATAGAAGTGAATGGTCATGGTTCAAAACAACAAGAGGAAAAGTACATCAGAGTCTTTAGTTTGGAGAGATAAAAAAAACCTGAGTGGACTGTAAGTCACTTTGGATAAAAGCGTCTGCTGAATGCATAAATGTAAATGTAACAGATTTAAAGATTAAGTGGTAAATTTTTGAAAAAGTTCTGTGGGAAGAATGGTATGAAACTTCACCTGGATCTCTTAAGAAACTGACTGGTAGAAGGCTAAAGTTCTGCGTTTAAAAATACTATGGAAGTCAATGGCTACCGTCAACTGTCTAGTTTCTTCAAAATATATTTTGTGCTAAGCTGAAGAAAGAAACTCCTACAAGTTTGAAACAACTTGAGGGTGAGTAAATGATGACAGAATTGTAGGCTTTTTTTTTCCATGACTAAAATGAGACGATGACAAGAGTACAATAAGGTCAATAAACAATAACTGTGACTATATCATCATGCAATGCCATTGACTGTAAAAGCAGAGACTAAAATGGATTTAAAAAAAATAAAAGTATTCACAAATCTCTCTTTTATATTTGTTGAAAAAAAACTGGACAAAATTATTTTTACAGAGCATCAACGGAGTTGTGCAAGTGTTTGTGTTTGTTCCCTGCATTTCGAAGATGCTTGTTTTACAAACAAGGCCCAGTTTGACGACGGATTTGCGTATCGTTTATTTCTTAAGGATGATGCAATCCCAACGAAAAAGGGTCACGATCGTGTGTTGGAACCGCAGGCGGTGAGTAAAACTGCTTCAAATATCTCTGCCTCCTTGTTAGTGCGTCCCCTCCCATGCCGGAGACCCGGGTTCGAGCCCCGCTCGGAGCGAGTCGTTGCTGCTGCTACTGCTCTCGTTCAGTTTGAGCCTCGGGATCTGATTCTGGATCATAAACAAACGGCTGAATCTGACTGTTAGCCATGGTTTGTTTTGGATGATGGTTTTTCCCTAACGGTTATGTCACAGTTTCCACATGCTCTCAACGCAAAAGCCTACTGGGTACTGGCGCTCGTGATTCTTTAGCTCCGCCCACACGTCACGCCTCCAGCTGGTCGTGTTTTTCCGGGAAAAATCGGTACAGACTATCTTTCTCTTATGAATATAATAAAACTAAAGACTTTTTGGAGTTATGAAGGATGCAGTACTACTCTATAGTTACTCAAGATTAACAGGATATTGAGTGAAAACGAGCATTTCACCCCCCCTTTAAGTCATTTAGTTGACTAAAACTTGACTAAGCAACAACAGGACAATAATGACTAAATACGATAATAACTAAAGTACATTTGACACAGAACTAGGACTAATTTAAAAGACTAAGACTAAATAAAAAATGGCCAAAATGAAAACAAACTAAATTACTAACTAAATAAAAGCATAAGACACAGAGGTAAAAATTTCATATCGATTTGAAACCTTTGAATGGTAGAAGACTTAGTATGTTTTTCACCAACAGTAATTGATTGTTTTTAGTTTTAAAGTGACTCATTGTGATAATGGCAATTTAAAATGCTATTGTAATCATATTAATGATAATTAATGGCCATTATTATACAGCTTAATTAAATCCAGTATTTGAGTTCAAAGGAATATGTTTCGGTTTGGTAGCGATGAAGAGATACTTGAGCCTTGCTGATGGGGTTGCAGACGTTCATAAAAAAAAAAAAAAATGTGTAGGTACTGTATGATTCTGGTTTAGTTGCTTTGTATGTCATCATCTTCAGGCAGAAATTAGTTTCCTTTACAGAGAAGCATCAAAGATTGACAACAGCTCCTTTGAGATGTATATGTAATGTCGATAAAAGGAGCTCATCCAAGCCAAAGCCAAAGAGCTTTGAACAACCATTTCCTCAAGTATGTGGCATTGAAGACCATGATCCCCTTCCCTGATCTCTCATGAAGGTCTCCCAACTCATGCATATTATGTCCAGCTACCTCATCCCAGCGCTTTCTAATTTCCATTGAAAGCTTCTTTTAGAGGAGAGATGTCATTTTTGGGGGTGGCGGTTCTTTTCGTTCGTTCGTGGAGGCCGTATTCTGCTCCTGGGCCTCCCGGTCCACCTCTGCTGCCCTTGAATCTTCAGTTCCTCCCTCCCCTCTCCCAGCCTCACATAATGGATGCTGACAGCACAAGGTTGTGGGAAAGTGCCTGCTAGTTTAGGTGAAGTTTATGGAGGAGACTGAAACCGCACCAAAAGCACACCTCCACCTCTCAACCGCAGCAGTTTTACGCCCACACATGAGGCTGCAGATTCAAACTGGGGGCCATGGCTTGAATAACGCAGACTGACTTTAAAAAAAAAAAAAATGTTTAAACGTGTTTGTGTGTGCTTTGTGTGCAGGATCCTGGGAGAGAAGAGAACCAGTTCCTGCAACAGCAGCTGAAGGAGAGAGACGAGCTCATTGTACGACTTCAGGCTGAGTTGGTGAGAAACTCAACGAGTTCAATGTAACATTTCATAACTGCCAGTTTCATAACCACCTTCAGAAAGTCTTACGTTTGTATAAACTGGTTTCTTTGCCCTATTGTCATTGGAATATCATAATTTCATGCATTTATTTGACAGATTGAGTTAACATCTTGTTGGTTTAATGTCCTTTCCCTCTCCCAAGGCTCGCATTAGGAAGTTATGGAGATGCTGCTCTGCAGTTTCCTTTGACTTGGGATGATATTTGATAGACTCACTTAACGTGCAGTAAATAGCTCGTCGTGAGCTTTACATGCACTGTGAGACACATAATGTTCCCCAGTCCCAGCAGCTAGGACAGAGAAGAGTGAAGGAGAAATATGACAGTCCATCTTAGATTTATAGTAGTGGTCTCGAAAAGAGGAATGGGATGGCGTGATAGGCGTGAAGGAGGGGTAGGACGAATTAAAACAATAGAGGGCAGTAAAGAGGCTGTAAATGCAAAAGGACATAAGGACATATAAAGCACAATGTTTCAAACAACCCATGACTGATTTTTATATCTCATCTAGAATTTGGTGTTTTATGATTGGATGAGAGGAACGAGTGGTGAAGACCCCCCCCCCCCCAAAAAAAAATGCAAATTCAGTAATTTTACTTTTCCTGTATGAGATTTTGAATGTCTCCCTGATGGCTTTTTTCCATTTATTTACACTGAATGATCACTGATGCTTTTAAAAAGGTTGCAAAAGCATCATAAATGTTTCATAAGACTCATGAGAGGCTAATAAAATTCATAAGTCATATGCTATATATTCCATGTCCCAAAGGCCTCTGTAAACCTTGTCCACACTTTTGATGACTCCCATTTTTAGTCAACGCATTTAAAAAAAGTCGAACTTGGGAAATTGGAAAACTCACATTGAAAATCAATGACTTCTGGAAGCTTTGGTGCTGCAAACCTTGAACAAACTTTAAACGTCTTCCAGTTGCACAAAAGAAATGATGGTCTTAGATTCACCCCCAAATTTTAATTGTGTCATTTACTTATCCTTATGAGATTTTCAGTGTAGACCTGGTTTGTCTTTTTGTGTATTTACAATGCATTTTTACTGAAGCTTTCAAACTTCAAAAGGGTGGCAAAAGCATCTTAAAAGGGTCATAACAGCATTTTGTACAACTTGTGCTATATGCCATGTCCCAAAGGCCTTCTTAAACCCTGCCTGCAGTTTTGATTACAGGCACCACATTGCAAAAAAAGTCGAGCTCTGCAAATCCCCAATTCTTTTTGAAAACTAAAGAACTCCGGAAGCTTTGGTGCTGCAAATTTTTAACATTTATCGTCTTCTGATTGGACAAGAGGAACGAGTGGATAAGATTAACCCCAAAATGTCCATACTTCACAAAAAGTCAAGCTCTAGAAATCTCCAGCTCTCGTTGAAAACTAATGACTCCAGGACGCTTTGGTGCTGCTAATCTGAGCATGAAATTGTGTGAGTGAATGCGCCTTTATTCTTTCAGCTGCTGCACTGCATTACTAGTTTAAACGTTCTCCATACTTACTGATCGCTGTCTAGGTGTTCAATGAAAAGATTGCAAGTTCAACTTTAGCTCAGTCTGTAGAGGTTTGAATTGATGTTGTCCTTATCTGTCTTCTCTTCGAGAACTGAATTCAGAAAATGTGCTCCCAGTAGTGTTAAGCACGTCTCTGAAGGTCACAGTCTTTTTCTCAGAGAAAGCAGTCTGTTGGATAATACCACAGTGCTCACTGCAGTTTCTTTGCTCCGTAGGAACCTGTGACTGTGTTTTGACCCAAGAACTGCAGTGGTTATTTTATTTCCAGTAAAGCATGTGTACTGAACATATGTAAACACGAATGCAAACTGCGGTTTCCTGCTGACGACATTGGAATCAACAGAATAGTTGGTCATTGACATCATTGCTTTGCAGATTCTTTCGCCCAGAGACCTCCGCTCTATTTTTAGTGGAAAAAGAACCTGCGGCCACAATGGCTTAATAAATCATGGCAAAAGCTCGTAAAATAATACTCACTGGTGAAACTGGCAGCCTGCTGGCTAGGCTCGTCTTTGTCAATTTTTACTGTCTTTATTGAATGTCATTAATGAAGTATGGCTGCCCTAAATTTTGCTGCACCATATTTCTTATTTTATTAGTCTGCCGTTCTGCTGCATTCGAGAGGGGTATTAAGGCTGCTTGATATTCCAAGCCAAGTCTCAACATTTTTCTGATCAAATAGCCCATATGAATGTACAATCAGAGGATCATTATCATAACCCTATGTGTATGTGTGTGTATTTCATCCAGATGTACAGTTTTATAGAGGACTTGGAGTGCCAGTTAAAAATAAAATCAATTATCAATATATTAATTCAAAAATAAAAATAAATGCAACAAATAAACAGATAAACACAACTTTTTAGAATATAATAATTATTTATTATACATATTTATTATTATTTTTATTTTGAAGTGGCACTCCATACAGTTTAGCCAATGTGTCTATAAACGTCAATATACGACTATACAATTATAAGAAGCTGAGATTGACAAGTTAGAATCAAATATTTTTAGAGAACTGTTTTATGTCAAGAAACGTAATCGTTAATGCGATTTCAAACTTTTCTGATACATACATCTTTTTAACAGGAATCCACCCGTGCTGCTCTGAAATCTCTTTGCCAAAAAGCTGACAAAAGCACTCAGACAGATTTCTTACTCTCAGAGGTGAGTACCCATTAAAGCACCATACGAAAGCTTGTGACGACGCTACTAATGTTCTGAGGTCATTGAGCTGTGTCTGGTTTTTCTAATTGAATACAGGTCCCCACATCTGTCTTTTTTATTTCATTGACTTTTAATGGTAAAGGGCACTGAAAGTAGATTTTGATTTTGAGAAGGAATCTATATAGCGAAATTGTGGTTTCTGATTTCAACAAAACTTTGCCTAACTCTTTTGTCTGCTGCCCTTTTGATAGTTTGACCGCCCTCTTTCCCCCCCACCCGTTCAGTAATTCCCATCCTCCTTTTTATTTGTTTTTATTTTTCAAGCTATGCGCTTTCTTGTTCCCACCGGCAGCTTTTTAATGGTTCACACACAACAAATGATGATGCTATATTGAAGTGAGTCAGCAAACTGTGTTCAAGTGCTTCAAACTTTAAATGACTCATTAACAGAGATTAATGCATCAGATATTAAACCATCTGAGACAAACCCAGCCTTTAAACAATCTTCTCTCTTTTGTTTGAGAAACACTTACTTAAATGAAGACCAATTGATGTTTGATTAAAAGCTATTTGCACATATTTAGAGAGGCCCTTCTAGTTATAAATCTGTTTGATTTTTCAGCATTTGTGATGAGCATGTTATCTCTCACTGAGGGTTAAGAAGGATGATCAAAATTTTCTTTACAGATTTCTGTTATATATTCCATACCCTCGCAGTGCTCGCATCAGTGCCTTTAGTCCCTTTACATTGAAATGGCTTTCAGTTGGACTCCTGTGGAGACATGGTCCATTTTCCCCCTGGCATTTAACATCTCTACAGACTTTATGCTTTGTATTATTGCTAATATGCGTATGTGACGTGAATTCGGATGGCTTTTTCAAATTGCTTGACAATCCATTCCACCGCTATCGCGGCGCTAATGCATCGCCACTCCATCAGACCTCGGTGGTGATGAAAAGTGCTGTAAAAAAGCTGAAATATTAGAAAGAGTGCTCATTATGGAGCTGTCGCATTAGATAAGCAACATATTTCGCAATAAGCCGGCGTCTTTTTTTGCTGCGGTGCCAAAAACAGCCAGCGTGGAAATGATTGCGCGGGAGGATGTGGGAGAAACTTCTTCCTGTCTACCTCAGATGTGCTGGCAATGGATGAGCTTGGTGAGGAACTGCACATGCACAAGCACGAGACCCTCAGGCTTCTAGAACGCAATGCACACCACCCCCCCCCATCAGCCAGAGATGAGTTCTGCATTTCCATCCTGTCCTATGTAGACTGCACCGCTATATGGGTTACTGCATTGAGGACAAGCAAATATCCAAAAGTGTGTCTACAAGTGGGTCAGCTATTTCGAAGGCTGCTTCAACTGGAGGAGGTCATCTGTTTCCTTTTTTTACCCTCGTTCTTTCTCGTTCTTTTTTTTCTGGAGCACCCTGCTTCTCTCTTCAGCTGAGCTAATTAGCTGAAAGGGAGAGGAAGAGATCCTTTGGTGCCCTCTGTTGAGTCACAGTGCACCAGGGGGGCCAGACTGGCCTCTTTCGGACGCTCCGGACAACGATCCTACAAGGTTCTCCTGGCCACAGACTTCTCAAAGTCTTCTCCGCCTCTGACGTCCTGATGCGCTGCAGGAAGGAGTGGGTTTTTGCTGAGGGGCTCCTGTCAGGATGAAGAGACATGGCTAGATGGACAGGGGCCAACCTGCTCACCTTTCCAAAGAGAATGAGAAATGAGGTGTTGTATGGCAGAGTGATATATAATGCTCAGGTGAAACACATCTTCCATGAACCATGGAACCATATACAGTACAGACCAAAAGTTTGGACACACCTTCTCATTCAAAGAGTTTTCTTTATTTTCATGACTATGAACATTGTAGATTCACACTGAAGGCATCAAAACTATGAATTAACACATGTGGAATTTTATATAGAATTATATACATAACAAAATAACAAAAAGTGTGAAACAACTGAAAATATGTCATATTCTAGGTTCTTCAAAGTAGCCACCTTTTGCTTTGATTACTGTTTTGCGCACTCTTGGCATTCTCTTGATGAGCTTCAAGAGGTAGTCACCTGAAATGGTCTTCCAACAGTCTTGAAGGAGTTCCCCGAGAGATGCTTAGCACTTCTTGGCCCTTTTGCCTTCTGTCTGCGGTCCAGCTCACCCCTAAACCATCTTGATTGGGTTCAGGTCCGGTGACTGTGGAGGCCAGGTCATCTGGCGCAGCACCCCATCACTCTCCTTCTTGGTCAAATAGCCCTTGATGCCTTCAGTGTGACATTTTTCATAGTCACGAAAATAAAGAAAACTCTTTGAATGAGAAGGTGTGTCCAAACTTTTGGTCTGTACTGTATATATTTCAGATTTTCTAAATCAACAATTAAAATTTTTTTAGGTCAGCTATACTTCTAAATTAGGTACAGCTTATAAAATAATATCCATCATTTTTATTCTCATTAAGATTGCACAATTCTTTTCCAATGTAGGTTTGAATGCAACACTTTGTAATTTTTGTTGTTTGTAAGCTGGTGTCATTGTCACATCTAAACCTGATGAAAGGCCTGTTCTTTCCCTTCTGTATGAAGCCTGACTGTGCCTTTATGTCTGTTTATTTTGCTTTATTATGCCAGTCTAAGCCTGTTAATATTAAGCTGTGCCCTCCACACTGCCATTCAGCCATTTAAATGAAAAAGCACTTAAGAGCTCATTTACTCCGGCATTCTTCCCTTCCGTAGATATGAAGTTTTATGGATTAGCTTCTGTTTTGTGTTATTTCCCTTCCAGCCCATAAATCTTTTTTTTTTCATATAAGTGACAGTTCTTATTAAAATGCTTGAATATTTAGCCAAATGGAAACCCCTTCCAGCCAGAATAAGTTGTTTTTGATGCTTGCCCAAACAGTTGGATCTATACCAGTGTGGGAGATTGATCAGTGGTCAGCTCCATGTAGCTGGAGGACACCTGTTAATGGAACATACTGGACATCTCCTACTGATCTGTTTTTTTTTTCAGCTCTCCAGCCAACCTTGCTGAGAGGCTTTTTGTGTTGCAAGCCTGTATCATGAGCACCAAAATCGTTTCAAGCATCTCTTATATAATTTTGGTGTGCTTATTTATTTCGATTAATTTGTGTGTGAGGGGGTCGCCCTGTCTCATCGAGTCATGCTGCGGCACATCTGATCACTCCATGTGGGGGACCTGTTATGCTAAATTCCCAACTTCATTGCTCAAACCTGCTTGTTTTTCTCTCTGCATGGGTCAGAATGTGAGCACTGAGCCTCTCAGAATGACATGCCCACTGAGCACTAATCGCTTCCCTTGTTTTGAACATGAACAAGAAGTTTGAAGAGATTTTGTTTGCCATTTGTGGTTGATTTGTATTTTATTTTTTGGCTTAATTTGGGGCTTTCAATTTAACATACTAATTTACTATAATAATTTACTACGATTGATTATATATAAAAAAAAAAAAAAAAAACAAGGCACTAAGACAGTTGCAATTAATGCAATTAATCATGTCGCCTGACTGCTGTGTAAATTAATTTACAATGAAATTGTCCGACAATTGAAGCAGCCCTGACTCTTTTTCTGTTTAATGAATCATTCAAAAGTGCTCAATTATACAATTTTTTATCAAACACTGAATTATTATAATAAATAAGGAACAACTGAACAGCACGGGTTTGGCACAGACCTGAAGTCAATTAGTAAAAAAATATTGGGAAATAAAATTGTATAGTATTATTATTTTCAAAATTTGTGAATAATAATAAGGTCACTATATGTTAAGGTCCAATTCTTGCTATTAATTAATTACTAATTAAGACTTTTGCCTCAGTAAAATCCTAATTACTCCTTAGTATGGTAGTTGTTAAATTTAGGTATTGAGTAGGATTAGGGATGCAAAATATGTGCTTTATAAGTACTAATAAATTGCCAATACACTAGTAATATGCATGCCAATAAGCAGCTAGTCTCATTTGGAAGTCGCTTTGGATAAGTATAGTATTTTATATTTTACATTTTTAAATTTAAGTGACGTGACATTCAGCCAAGTATGGTGACCCATACTCCGAATAAGTGCTCTGCATTTAATCTAAGTATGGTGACCCATACTCCGAATAAGTGCTCTGCATTTAATCTAAGTATGGTGACCCATACTCCGAATAAGTGCTCTGCATTTAACCCATCCAAAGTGCACACACAGCAGTGAACACAAACCCGGAGCGGTGGGCTGCGGCGCTCGGAGAGCAGTTTGGGGTTCGGTGCCTTGCTCAATGGCACCAAAGTCGTGGTATTGGCGGCACCGAGACTTGAACCCACAATCCTATGGTTAGGAGTCAAACTCACTAACCACTAGGCCACGACTTCCCCGTAATATACTATTTAAGGAAATAAACCCAAATGGATAAAATCAATTTGGATCAAAACAACAGCTTGTGAATTGGGTCAGTTAATTGTTAACAAACATTATAGTATGTCAATGATACTAAAATAATTAGAATTAGAATCAAATTGATTATTGATACACAGCCCTCATGACTATATCAGTAAATTTTTTGTCTCTTATACTGCCCCTAATCTACATTCTTTCTATTTTTTAAGATTTTGAATGATGAAACTCTGTTGAAGCTTGAACCTTTTTAATCCTGTTTAAGCATTCTGTCTTTCATTTCACCTTTTGATGCAGCGCTCACCTTGGTTCTTATGGTCGTTTTTGGGTAATTTTCCCCTCTCTCAGTCCGTTTTGTGAAGCCCATTTCAATCTGTGCTTAGTTGCATGAAATATCTTCCACTTCCACCCTGCAGCTCTTATCCATAACTCTGCCTGAAGTAGTGCCACCGGTCGGGAATGAGACGGTGATGGCTGAGGCCCCATACGATGTGATGTAACACGAGCTGTAAGAACCCTGCAGTCTGGGCCTGCCCTCATCTCTCTGGGTAGAAACGGCCTGGATGATTAGACTTCCAAATAGTGCAAGTCATCCCTCATGATTGTTCTACCTTGACCCGTCAGCTTTTACTGCCTTATCTGTCTCTGACTTTGTCAGTGTTGTAAAGCATCTTCAGTGTATTTAGTGACCTGGTGAGGAGTTAGATAAACAGATAAACTGCCAGTGCATTAATGAGACACGGTAAGAAGGTGAGCTGAATTAATGATCCCAGGTAGAATTCCTTGTTGTCCATGTGCATGATTTCAAAGATATATGCTTTGCTTTCAGGGCCACTCTCGAGTCAGCGCCTCTTGCAGGAGACCATGTGAGTTTTCTCACTTGTGTGTTGTGGTTGTTTTTGGTGTTTCCACCGAAGCATGGCATGCTGTTCTGCCACCCAGGGTTTGAGCTACTGGTCCTTCCTTCCATAAATCTGTATCTAGCCACTTTCTCCCTTTGTTTTATCCCCTTCTTGTCCGTTTATCTTCGTTCCTGAGCAAATCCAACCCAGGTTATCACTGCGCTCGGCTGGATTCTCTGCTCTTGGAAGTACACCAGCAGTCCCTTTTAGATGGCCACGCTCACAAATGCCACTTGAGAATTCCTTTGAAACACCATCTGTACAACCGACACTTGTTTTGCATATTACCTCTTTGTGTTTTTTAGTTAGAGCTCTCTAACTGTCCATCATGCATTACTCATCTCCGGCCTCAGCCAGCGCCAGCACTTCAAATCCAACTTATTGTGTCTGCCTGTTAGATATCCATAACATATTTAATCACAAAGCTTAAAAGTAACAGCTGAGGAAGCACACAGAGCGTACGTGCACGGTGTGTGCAGCATTTTAATGCACATAGATGCTGGAATGAACGGTACCCAACATTCGGTGTGCCCAGGGCGACCGGAATGGGAAGATGAAAGCTCTGTGTTTACTCAGGTGGAGAAGCTTTCTGCAGAGAAGCAGTGAGCCTCTGACGCTTTGATCCTCTTTGTCTGTTTATATTGATGTGTACAATAGTGTCTGTCGTACAGAGCCAAAAAAATGGCACGAGAAGAGAGTATCTGTTCTGCATTACCAGGCAATATTGACCTATTTGTTAGCAGGAATAGGAACTCCTGGGATACGGCTGACGCTGTTCCAGCGAATGCGGTCTGTGTGAGATCTGCAGGCCATGGAATGAGTCGTTCATGCTTTTGTTCTGGCATTAGTGTTTAATTAGCAGAACACTGTCCCTTAACAGTTTGGTCTTTTATGTTGTTGCCAGAACCCCTCCCTTGTTTGTTCGTTTCTTTTATTTACGAGTTCATCTTGCTTTTGCTTCGTTATCCATAAGCCAGACCAGCATCTGAAGTGTGTCGTATCTAGACCAATGCCTAGTAGTTTCCTTTCAGTGATAAGCACCCCTGGGAGTTTGTGTGTCTGTGATGTCAGGCGAGCCTTTGAAGCACGATTTGTCTCATAATTAAGTGCCACTCTGTGGCATTACGCGCAGTTTGAGATTTAGATAAGTGAGCTGGACAGAGGCCAGGGTGTAGTCAGGTGGGCCGAGGTCCCACCTCTTATTCTCTACAGATTTTCGTACAGACTAATGAGATCTCATTCTTTAGAAGAATGCATAGGCTCAGAGAGGCCTTGTTGCTAGTCACATCCTGTTGCTGCAGCTTCACGGCTGTATCCAGACTCAAATCACCTGCAGGGAGGATAGTAGAGAAATGGGAATTCAGCAGGCAGGAGGAGACTAGGAATGGGAATTAATGGTTCTAGTTAAGATTCCAATTCCATAACAGTTCTTTAACTGTATACTTCTAAAATGCAAGTTAGATTTTGTTATACAGTGCTGGGAAAAATTAAGATATTGTAAAGGCATTTCATTAATGTTAATAGATGAGACGATATATTACTTAGAATTTACTTTTTCAGTGGTTTTTACAGCTTAAATATACAAAAATTGTCCATGTATCGTCTGTAAAATGTTAGTACACCCTCTACTTTTATCACATACTACATACAGTAGCTACTAAATAAAGGAGAGTACTTATTTTTTCAGCTGACGGCTATTGAGTTTCTGTAGACATTTTTGATTTAAAGTTCTGAATCAAATTTCCATTGTTATTTGTTAAATTATATTATTTTGCTTATCAATACTGTCTAAATAAAGTTCCAGAATCAATAAGGTTTTTTTTTTTTTTTTTTTTTAAGACATCATTCATGGAGTGTGCTTACAATTTCACTTTACTATATTATACACTCTCCTAATCCAAAACAATAATACTTTAACCATTTATTACAACAAAATGTCGTTGCTAATTAGCTTATTAAATGCACTGTGCGTATTTAAGACCCATTATAATATGAACAAGTAATTATATAGATTTAAAGGGTAGTGCATCCAAAATATGAAATGTCATTTTATTTACCCTCAAGAATCTCTTTCAAGAATTACTACTCGCGTTTACATTTTTTTTATTTATATATATGTCAGTATAATACAGCAACATTGAATCAGATCTCTTATTTACATACTACATGTCAGTTCAAACCACTACACAATAAAAGAAGTTGGATTTAAAAAATATACTGTGAATGTTGACTGAGGCTATCGTTCTTCCTAATATCTCATTTTGGGAGGGCCATATAGGTTTGGAACATCATGAAGGTGATTAAATGATAACCAATAAGTCTTAAATTGAGTAGAGTTTAATATGACCAACATTAATCAATTGTGTTTCAGTGGGTGAGTCAGATGTTAATTCAGTAACCGTAATGTCGGTTTAAAAGTAATTTATTCATGGCAAAAAGTTTCATTTGTATTTTTTTTTTTTTTTTAACTAAAGATGCACTGAGTAGGAACCACTTCTTGATTCTCAGCTCAAAGGAATCCATAGACACAGAGGGATTGTGTGAAAAAGAAATAGATGGAGGAAGGGATAGTGTGGGAGCAAGAGACCACCACTTGAAAGACAGCCAAAAAGAGAATAGATTAGTTGCAACACAAAAGGGATATATAGATTAAGAGTTCTTCTGAGGTTAATAGAGAGATAGCAACACATGCCAAACATTATAATGGCTCTCCATCTGGGCTTCAGGTGAAGTGCGGGTAGGTGATTCACCAGCGGGGAAGTAGTTGGAGCTCACAAATGTTGTGGATGTGTCAAAAACGCTAAAAATCTAAGTGGTATCTGGAGGTAACAGGGCATCAAGGCAAGTCTGAATTATATAATGTGCTTTACATGTGTCATTCATATTCTCCAATTTGTTCTCATTAGCTTCCTGTTGCAAAGAGGCCACCTTTCCTGTCCTTTCCGCTTTTTGTAAAGCACAGACCCTCTAGGTTGTTTGTTTTTTGTGTAGGCTCCAGTGGCCTGTATAAACATGTCCATGATAACTTTGTCAAGGTAAAAACTGTAATGCTAAACCCTGACAGAAGGTCTGAGTCCCTGTGAACAGGGCCGACTGGAGACTGCCCGCAGGGTGTTCTCTGCTATTAGCAGAAGGTGAACTCGGGTCCAGCCTCTTCGGCCCCCTTCAGGGCCGCTATAATAGAATGCACATTCAACACCTCACTGTGGACAGATGGCCGAGCGAGGCTGGAACGCTGCACCACAATAAAGAAATTAATAAATAATTATATAAACGTGACATTCAGTGGTAGTGGGGACATTACCATCTCCTACCATGCCATTTATTCAGCTGTCAGAGAGAGAAAAGTCACATTCCTCAGCTCTGGCTGCCCAGGAAACAGATTTGATTTTGCATGAATCCCCATCAGAATATTTATGAGTCCCTGGTTCTATGTCCAACCCTTTGCCATATGAATATGACACGGCTGATTTGCAGTCTCTCTATTGTGTGCTGAGTTGAGGATCTATTTAGGGCTGCAGCTAACAACTGTTTTGATCACGATTCAGTTTAAAAGCAGCAAAACTCAGGGGACTGATGTTAACAAACCTCAACCCCTGGGGGGTTTAATTGTGCACCTTGATTTGATTTAAAGTTTCATTTATGATAACTTTAAAACCTACATTTGATGTCTGGGAATTAATATTGTTTTTATATTTGCACTCAAAGTACTTATAATTTAAGGACAACAAGAACATTTAAAAGGCTAGTTCATTTTAAAATGATTTTTTCTTCATCATTAATTCACCCTCATGTCATTCCAAACTTCTTTTCTTTACAAAAAGAACATTTATTTAATATCCATTGGAATATTATTTTAACATTAAAGTGCTTCAATATTGGATTGTTTTTTCACCAAAATTGCCCTTTGAGGCTATTATTGTTGTGAATTATACTGAATTGAAAACTGACTGGAGCACTCTGAAAAATTTCATCAAACGGCATGTACTTTTTGCTGAAACATTCGGGTCTTTTAAACATTAAACGGAGTCGCAGTGTACTGCCAATAAATTTGCAAAATGGGATATTCATTAATTTATCTGATTTTAAGTTCCAAAGAACAAAGAAAGTCATGAAGGTTTGAAGCTACATAAGGGCAGAGTAAATGATGACAAAGTTCATTTTTGGATTTCTTGCATCGCTCACTTTCTGCTAGGATGTGCTATGTAAGTGATGGTATTATAAGAATCTAACAATATGTCTAATAGAAATGGCACTATTGTGTCCCTAATGGAGGTTGACCACACAGCGCAAATACTCCAACAATTGACAGTGAACTTCACCTGCAGTTATTGTCATTGTTTATAACCGACTTTATAGGTTTAATTGTTGCAGCCCTGAATCAGTTACACCCTCAATTAGTTCTTCTGCGCACATGTTGAGTTCAGCATATATTATTGGTTAAGGAAGGACATTGTCATGCCCTGCGGTGCTGCAATACGGGCCTGACCGTTGCCTACAGACTCCAGAAATCAATGAATATATTAATTTACTCGAGTAGCAGGTTTCACACCGTCTTCATCTGGATTTCATGCAATAGGATGGGAAATAATTTATGGACCAGCCTCACCTCTGCGTTCTTTTATTAAAGCTCGGGGCAGATTACCATTTTTGCAGTTGTTTCAAGTTCCCTTGTTATTCTTGGCAGCGATATTTTTCCCTTAAGTTTCTCTCTCTCCATCCACACCACAGTGTGACATAATCACCCACCCACGGCCTCTCTAGCATCTCCTGCCTCACTTCCCAACCTCTCCATCTTACTGTCAGACTCCTGTTCTCCCGGAAACACGTTTTCACACACGTTCCTGCTGTGCTCATTATGGTTTTATTAACCTGTAAAACAATCTAGATAACAGGATGAACAAATGTAGGAATTATCAATTTTATTTCTCTCTGCCTCTTCGCTCTCTCTTTCTCTCTCTCTCTCATGTATATTTTAATATAATTTGCTCCCTGTAGCATGTAATTAGGTCTATGAAAATTAGTAAATTGCATTCGCCTTTGTTTAGTGCAGACTAGTTCTGTTGGAGCCCCCTTTTAAAATATTTGCCATTTCATATTATCATAATGCAATTCCAAAACGCAATACCTTTTAGTGTTGCCGATATCTTATCAAAAATTACTGTATGGTTGTTGAAAATTGCTCAAGCCGGTTTTTGTTGACCTCTTGTACCTGACATTTTGTTCAGTGTTTAAATGAAATGCATTGAGAAACAGCGCGACCGAATTATATCCATTCCAGCCTTTTTGCTCTCATCCCCCTCCCGCTGCCCACCACCTCGGTCTAATTCTTATCCAAATAATGTTTTCATCTTCTGTTTATACCTACATAAGCGCTAATGCATCGTATATCTGCAAACTGCCACAAGCCATTGTGTTGTGTTAGCATGTAAAGCTTTTGATTTTCTCTTCACTTGACTGAATTTCCTTTCTGTCATTTGTACACATCATGTTCATCTGTCTCCATGTTGTTTTGTTCTCCCCTCTCCCCTTTCTCTTCCCATGGGTGCAGTAAACAGAAGCAGCCTGCGCCGGCAGCACAATGCAGGTAGGGTGTATTTCTGTGTAGAGCGGCTCTGTCTCTAATCAAAAGCAGGCAGCTTCATCCACCAGTCCTCACCTTGGCTAATTGAGGGAAACCGCAGAGCTTTTAAATTCCATCAACAAATAATCACACACAAATGTCTTAATTGCCATGCAACTGTATATGAAATTATGGTGATTGGTGTGTGCTAATCTTATCAGTTCTGTCCTAATCGTCTCTGTCGGGGACATGTTGATTGCTTGCTTTATTTGAAAACTTTACACACTTTAAAATCATCTGTTTTATTTTGTTTGTTTGTTTTTAAGTCAGGTGGCGTTTTCATGGGAACTGCTTTTGCTGTCACAACGCTGATGCTTTTGTTGAGATTGTCACAGAAAATGCAAATCACAAACCTGCGGTGTAAGCGTGACATTGAGCATTGCAGTAAAACATGACAGATAGAAAAATGGCGGATGCGAATATCCGCTGAAGGAGACATCGGACAGTCATTTAAACCCCAGATTTGTGTGGGATTTGGGTGGAATCGAGGAAGACTTGCATGTTCGTATTTATAGAGCAAACCTCCAACGCTGTTGCAGGAAAAATGTCAATAAGCCGCAAATCACACCTATATTTATTTCTGCCGGTTTTAGCTACATCATGTAGTGGGTGCACAGCAGGTGCAGGAAAAATCAGACCTGTCAGGGTTTGCTTTTGCATTTCTCTAATTTGTGGTTTTCGCTGTTAATGGTAGTCGGAGAAAATATGAACATTTGGCCCCTGTAATACAATTGAGCTAATTCTGTAATGTGCTCTGTGGTACCAGTAAAGTGCATAAATCTGCTGTCAGTGTTGTTTTGGTGTCACTGGATGGAAAGATGTATTGTAAAGTTAGCTTGAAGGTGTGTGGGACCTGTTCCATAAATTCAGGAAGTCGTTTAAGGATAGATGCCAAAATTTTGGCTGTATTGATCCACTGTATGTTCCCGTCTCCACAGGTAAAATACCAAACTGGTGAAATTAGTGCTGCTTAAAATACTTTATGATCTTTGGACTTTTATGATACTCCTGCTGTCAAAGCTCAAGGGCACATGTAATGGAATTACATTTATGATATCCAAAACTTGGCATTTGGTGTTGAATATTGGGTAGAAAGGTTTGTTCACTGTACTAAGAGAAACAAAAAGATAAGCTGTGATTTTGCAGTTATGTTGTATGACATTTCTGAGATTTGCCTCAGTAGAGATGACTGACAGAGTTTGTCAACCCAAGTGAAAGCATGACAAATATGGTTGTGGCACTGGTGTAGTAGCTAACTTAAAGGGAGAAAAGTGACTCGCAGTCTTGCATAATGAATATTTAAAAGAGTTTGGACAGAAGTGAATATGAATGCCCGTTTGTTGAACCTAATGCTACCAGATACCATTATATCAAATATCATGTGTCAGTCAGCTAAGATAACAGCATCTTTTTCTGTGTGATCATATATTCTGAAATATTAGTGTCAGATGCATGCTGAATAGTAATATTATGATGTCACCAGTAATGATAAGAGTATAAACACTGGAATTTTATATTTGACTTCTTATAAAGGCCCATGTTGTTTATGTATTTCTATTTACATTTTATATTGTCAGTGTAATGTACATGCACTGTATGTGTTTAATTTTTATTATTAGTAGTATTATTTTAAAATATCTGAAATGGTAATAATAAAGAACAGCAAGGTGAGTCCAAAATTTTTTATTGGAAGTAGAAAAAAAAACATTTATAACAATAAAAATAATTAATCTTTCCCATGAGCACTTCTGTGTTTATTGGGCAGCTGCTGTTGGAGGAATTAAAGTGGATATTATCATTAAATTTAAACTAGGGAAGTGACAGATGGGTTTCTATACTCTCCGCACCATTATAGATAGTCTTTTACCAGGGATATAACTTTTAATAACCCTCAATTGAAGCGTCAAGGCTGCTGTAGTAAAACTGGGTCTTTTTATTTTATTTTTTATTTTGAGTGTTTCTCAGTAGTTTCTTTTTCAAGCAAAGGAAATAAATAATTCTAAGGAAAACTATAGATGTAATTGATTTCATGTTGGTTGTTTAAGATTAAAGGGGTCATATGATGCGATTAAAATTTATCCTATCTCTTTGAAATGTTTTAAAAGCTCTCAGTGCATAAAGAAGTTCTGTAAAGTTGCAAAGACTAAAGTCTCAAATCCAAAGAGATATTCTTTATCAAAGTTAAGACTCTGCTACGCCCCCCTAAAACGACTCATTCAAACACTCCCCTACATGTCTACATCACTGTGGAAATATTTGCATAATGTCGCTCAAATGGTCTTGCAAATACAGTAGGCGTGGTTTTAGTAACCACAGTCAATGTTGAAGCAGCCATGTCAGAGAGATGCTGTGTGGATCTAGACGAAAGCAAAATCACTTTATTTGGCCTACCGAACATAGATGCATTAAGTAATCTTTGAGATTACTTAAAACAGAACTGCAAGGCATTTTATGGATGAGCGTTTCGTGAACCTAGGAGAGGAGGTCATTTTGACTTTGCTACGACAATCTGGCGCTTCAAATTCAGCTACTGTAAGTATGTTTAGTTATTAGTTTAAGTAAATGCTATTGACTGTTTAAATACAGTTTTTTAGGACGTGTATGTGTGTGTGTGCAAGAAAGAGACATTGTCACGCAGTGGAGTCAGATGTCTTAACCATCCTTGGTTTATGTAATGCAAACACATATGAGCGTCATCACGGTTTCTGTCACACCACTTTGTTCCCCTTTCATGCTTGACCTGATGGTAAAACCAAGGACATTATTACCTGTCTTTACAATTATTTTGAAAGATGAAGCTTTATTTATGGAAAGTGGCATTAGATTTCTGACGAGTGCTTGCGGTGTTCGGCCAGTCATTTGGCCAATCAGAGGAGACTGAGCTTGTCAGAAGGAGGGACTTTGTAGAAAACTACACGTTTGAGAGAAGCCAGGCATAGAAGACCTACAATAATGTACAGTATTTGAAAAATAATGTGTTTTTTGAACATTAAACCATGTCAACATATTTGGTTACTCCAAATTAGGGCTGGGCGATATAAAAAAATTATAGCTCAATATTGTCAAACTTTTTACGATATTCAATATATATCTCGATATGTTTGCATTTGCATTTAAATAATAAAAAAAAACTCTAGACCAAGTGATCACTTACTGTTTTTTATTAAATTAACACGCATATGTAACTGAAGTACAGAACTAGTACAAAAAGTGCATTCTTTTTAGTGCATGTAATTCACAATTTTCACTGTGCAACAGGGGGAAATTATTAAACTGGAAAAAAAAGTATTATTTTTTTTACAAGTTTTTAGCTAAGAACACAAGTTTTTCTACTGTCTCTGTGGCATAAAACTATGTTCCCACTGGCTCCAAAAACCCTCTCAGATGGGAAGCTATTTTCTGAAGCACATAAGTATTTTATATATATATATATATATATATATATATATATATAGTACATACATAAGTATTTTATATAAGTATTTTATATACGTATATTTTATAAGTATTTTATATATATATATAGATCGCTAAACTCCTGCTTGCTTGCTTTTCAGATCATCTGCGGCATCGTTTCCACAATGAGGAGCGATCGTTTGCGTGCGCATGCTTGCCAGATCGCTTAAAATAAGCAAAACACCAGGAAAAAAAATGATCTATGTAACGGCGAAGCTCTGATTCGGGGATTTGAACTTTTGTTATCTCACAACTGCACTAACATATTCAGTTTTTGGACGTTCGGCGCGTTCTTTTGGTACAGTATGCTTAAATTTGAAATATTCAGTATTCACAATATTTTCTAATTTTACATCGTCGTCAAAATTATTGCTATTATTATTAGCTAATATTCAATATATTGCGCAGCCCTACTCCAAATACACAAAATAATGATCCTTAAAAAATGTCATATGACCCTTTTAAGTCTCTAATGTAAGATTACATCTCTTTTGGCTGGAAAGTGAGTTTAATAGAATTGATCTCCCAAAAATAAAAATTCTGCCAATATTTGCCTGGAAAAAATAATTTTGAGCAACATGAGGGTGAGGGATACTTATAGAATTGTATTATTTGGCTTTACTATCCCTTTAACAAGACATATGAAGTGGAGTAATTCCTCACTGATGATCCCTGAAATTGCTTGTGCAATCACATGCGTGTGGAACAAATCAGGTACACTGAGTTATTAGTCTCTTTCCTTCTGCAGTCCTTGCACAAAACTTTATAATGCTGCTTATTTATGAGTTCAGCATTTTTTGCAGTGTTTTATCATTACTTTTAAATTGCCAAGACCACCTTGTAGGTCCCTCGTGTAACTCATTTATTTATCAGTGAGGTCATGGTCAAAATCACGCAACCATGTTTTTGCTTTTAATCCCCTTGCATCTTTCAAATTTTCTGGACCATTTTAAAGCAGCCTTAAAGAAAAAAATTAAATAAAACAAATAAAAACGAACATTTCCACCCTTTCCATCACTCTCTTTCCCTTACTAGTCCATCGAAACCCCAAGTGCATTCTCACCAGAGTTGTAGTGTGCATCTCCGAGTTTTAAACAAACGGCTGTGCTGGATACCTGTCTCCATATGGATCCTATTAAAACCTCACGCAGCCATCTGTAGCCTAACCATGCTGTGATATCTCCAAACTGCTTCCCTCAGCTCTGCTCCAGCTTGGTGGCTGAGCTTTTTCACGATCCCTTTGCAGTTTAGGTTGTATTCAGAGAGGTGCTGCTTGTTACTATTGCAACATTTCTGTGTCCCATATTAATTTTGATTAGCTTGGGAAGGAACTGTATTTTTACATGTCAGGTTTAAAGGATTATGGCGGGTGCTTGGTTGCTGCCTTCAACTATAATGTAGTCTTGCCATTTATAGTACACGACCTGCTGCTCGCTCCATACTGCTCTTAATGCTTGCCAGTATCTTGCGAGAGCGAGCAGTCATGTATGAAGCACTGCTGATATGGACATGCCGTTTTACTCTTTGTGCATGTGTGTATTTATTTACTTGAAGCCCATAGGCCTATACATGTGAAAAGTGACACTGATTGCAGTTCAAGTGTCTTGTGATGTTGGTTTATTTGGGTAATGTGAAGTTTGTCCATGTGCCCAGATGTGCTTTAAAAGAAAAAAAAAAAAAAAAAACTCAGGGGAGAACTCAGTGTCTTTTAACATGTTTTGTTTAATCATGTGACTCATCTGTCTGTGCGCCTCAAATGTTATAGTAAAATATCAAAAGTTTGGGTTGAACCACAAGGTTTTTGAGTCTTTTACACTAACCAAGGCGATATGTATATGATCTAAAATCCAGTAAAAAAAAAAAAAAAAAAACGTTAAAATAGAAAACTGTTATTTTGACCATGTTAGTTTTTTTTCTGCATTTTTTGATAAATAAATGCAGCCTTGATGAATGTAAGAGACTTATTTTCAAATAAAATAAAGGTCTTACTGATCCCAAACTTATTTATAGCAGTGTACATAATAGATGTTTATTCTCTCCATAGTTATTTTGTAATTGGTAAAAGTTACGCTTTCCCCTATGTTAAAATAGTGAATATACTGTATACATCATGCCATTTTAAACAAATATTTTTATGTTCTCAGAAACCAGTCTGTTTCCTCACAAACTTGTCTAAAGTAGATTATTTCTGCTTATTTGCACAGTAACATTGAAATGTTGGAATAAAATATGAAAACACGTAAAATGTATTGTTGTTTCTTATTAAATATTCAATTAATTACTGTTATTTATAGCTCAGGAAACCAAGAACTCATTAGTTCAAACCAGAAATGTGGAACAAAGTTGTCATACAGTACTTATGTGCCGATTAACTGACGACAATGCATTGATGATGTTTTTTTTTTTTTTTTTGAGGGTCCTAATTGAAAACCACTGCAATCGGCACATTCATCAAAAGTGAGATTTTAGGTTTGTTCATCTCTGAGAATAGGCTGGATTTAGAAATTAATTAGCACTCTATTATTTTTCTGGACTGCAGACTGCATTGAGACTAGAGCAAAGAAAAGCTCCATGGCTGAATCTCATTCACATGAGAGAGAGAGAGAGAGAGATAGAGAGAGAGAGAGAGACTGGGGCAGTCCAGGGCTTGAAGCGGACTATAATTGTGGCCAAATTGTGTGTCTCTGTGAGAACTCTGCTTGGCCTGTCCAGGCCATTGCAGTATGCTTTATCTGTAGGCCCTCTGAACACTTTAGGCTGGAGAAAAAGATCTGCAGCATTTTCTGCTTTGGCTTCATGCTTGGCCTAGTTACCTTTGAGTTGGCTTAGATTATATTGTAAAAATGGTGCAGAGAGCTCAACTATAAATGTATTTAACTTTTAAATCAAATCAGATTTTTTTTATCTTATTTTATTTTTTTATTAATTAATTCTTTTTTTACAGCAGATGTTCAGAATAATAAATTTTAATGACTTTTCTTGGTAAATTTTAATTATTATTATTTAAAAAATTTAAATGAAATATTTTTTTTTTTTTTACTGTAAACACTAATATTGAATTAAAGAGCAATTTTGCCAAAAGTCACAAGTTAATTAGAAATTAAATTAGTTAAGAATAGTTTTAGTAATACATTTTTTTATGTAATGTTTTTTCCTGAGATGGCAAAGCTGAATTTTCAGCAGCCATTACTCCAGTTTTCAGTGTCAAGTTATCCTTCTTAAATCAATCTAATATGATGATTTGATGCTCAAGAAACACTCATTTTCATAAATGTTGAAAAGAGTTGTTCTATTATGTCTCTCTCTCTCTCTCTCTCTCTCTCTCTCTCTCTCTATATATATATATATATATATATGTCTATGTCTGTATGTGTGTTGTGTGTGTGTTTTTAAGACATTTGTGACATTATAAATGTATTTACTGTGAAATTGATTAATATAATGTATCCTTGCTAAATACAAGATTTAATTTATTTTTAAAAATCTTACTGACTGCTACTTGTATATTGCTGTGCCATAGAGTATGACAATGTCAATCCCACATCACCTATATTTATATCAATTTAGATTCTTTAATATCAGTGATGTTTGAGGTTCCATTTCAATTATGATGCTGCCTTAGAATGCAGCTCACTTTCTAGGCAGTGAGATTACTCACTCGATTTTGTAATTAAGCCATGGTATATCCCATAAAAGACAAATCTAAAGTATTTAAAAGCAATTAAAGTATTGAGGGTCTATAACTAAGTAAAACAAATACATTTATCCTGGAGATATCAGGGTAGTTATGTTAGATATGTGATAAGAAGCGATTAAAAAGCATCACAGAATATGCATGAGTAATATGGAAGATGAAAAATCAGATACTTGATCATCATTTAATGGCGTGTATGTTCACGGGAGATTATGTCAGGGGATACACGTTGACAGATGTTTTATACCTGCACCATCTTACACTGTCTGTAATCACTGCATGCAAGAATGAGATCTCAACACTCATTGAAATGTAAATGTTCGTGCATTGCCTCCCAGCATTGTTCTCCAACTGTTCAGGGCATATATATTTTCATCTGTACTATATTAGATACAATCTTCCTCTAATTATGATTCAAGTAAAATAAATAAATAAAAACAAATAACAGAGATTTGGATTTATGTCTTCACAGAGAGTTGCTTATTAACTTCACATTATAGACGGTAAATGAATGTGTGAAGTTTTATTGCATCAGTGTTTTATTCATTGTCCTCAAGCACATCATTAGCACAGTATATCACTGTAAATCACTGGGTTTGTCGAAGTGGGCAAAGCTGCTGAGAGCTGCTGAGGAACTTATTTACCCCAGTCTGCTGCTTACTGTTGAAAATGACAGAGCATTTACTCTAAAGAACAGGCAAGGGTGGATTGTACAAGGTCCTGTGAGGGTCCAGAGCACAAGCTTCACTGGAGGCCATGTTTTAAATTGGTTTTAAATAGCTTTTTTTATTTATATATATATATATATAGAATATTTCTCCCTGAAATATTCAGAATAGTCAATTATGTTGATTTGTCACCATTTTATTCTCAAACAAAGAATCCTTTTCAGTTAGTTCAGCATTTCATTTGGACCCACACTATGCTGAACAATGGCCGATAATATGTTGATTTTTGTTTTATAAAGCAAATTGTTGCAGTTTTTTTTAGATATTTACAAATTGCCCTTATAACAGATTCAGCATGACATTTCGACTTCACTATGCTAAACAATGGCCTCTGATATTTTAGATTTGAATGCTTTTTTAACAATGGATTCATTTTATGCATTTATTTTTTGCATTTTTAATCCCATTTTGACAATTTAAAGGGGTCTTATGATGCGACAAAAAGTTTTTTTTAACTGAAATGTGTGTTGACGGTGTGCGTACACAACCACCCTATAATGATAAAAATACACCCACCTCAAATCTTTACCCCTTTTTCAAATTGAAATGATCTCCGATGCCCGTCTATGTATCATCACAAAAACAGGCCCCTCCCATGATAGTTTGATTGACATTAGCGTTTCAGCACAGATTGGACTGGCGTCTTACCTTAGACCCACCCTGAGTGAGTTTGCCATCAGTCAACTACTGTTTTACCACCGGAGTCGATTGAAGTGTTCTGTTGTTGGATGTATTAATGAACATATCAGTTGTGATTTACTCCCAACATCTGAGCCGCTGAAGACGCAGTTGATCACGTTTGTTTTTGAAGGGAATACAACCCCCATGTACATAAATGCATCTATTATCGTGCAAATTATTCATGATTCAGCTTCACCAACAGGAGAAGTGAGTGTAAGTTTTTTTTTTTAACGAATCGTTGCAAATCGCCTTTCCTAATAATGTGCTAATTAGCAAGTTTCACGATGAATGCGGCTAAAGTAAACCGTTCCTCAGAGAGCAGGAAGAGAGGGGCGGGGTCAGCATAGCTCATTAACATTTAAAGAAAAGAGCTGTTTTAAACTGTTACAGATTTTTCATTAAGACCCTAAAGAATCATATCAACTTGTGGAAAATGGGCATCCTATGACCTGTTTAAGTCTGAATCCCTCTCTAATGATCAAATAAGGAGCAGTTGCATAGCAAATATGAAAAATAAAGATGCAGTTGCACAATATTACAAATAGACAAAATAAAGTTGCAGTTACTTTAGTGTATGACCAGAATAAGACATCAAAGCTTAAACAGGGCAATCAGGTGATAACGGTTCAGTGGAGTGAAGAACATTTCTAATTTCTTTTAAATTCTGCCAAAAGTTACCAGCACATATTCAAATGCCATTTGTCTATCTATCTCAATTTTACATCTGTAGTGGCTTGTTTCTGCACTTATCTAAGCTTGAAGCCCGCTGGCAGTCAGAGGCCCCATCAGCCCAGTCCATAATCTGTCCTTGAGAACCAGCTGAGGGTCTCTGAGGGAGTGAGCGAAATGAAGGCAATCATTTGAAATTCAGAAAGAACTGCCTCCTTACATACAACATGATTTGTTCAACTTTGCATATTGCCATCCTGGGAAATGAAGTTGTCGGCATGCTTCCAGGAACAATAGTCTTGTGACAGGAAGGGCATACGTGTGCTGCATTCCTTTAGTTAGATCCGTGGTCATCCCCCCACTCAGCGTGGCTAATTGATGCAGCATCCTTCTGACTGTTACCTGGCTATGTATGTGTGTGTGTGTGTGTGTGTGTGTGTGTGTGTTCACATGTGTCCATGCTCGGTCTGGCTCCGTGCCCAGAAATGAGAGTGCCTATCCATCACTACTCTATAGTGAGTGGCCATGGCCAGCTGAGAGACCAGCTCTGCACCTCTCCTCCCCCTCCAGCCAGTGGACAGATTCAGGACACCCCAGGTTCATTAGTCACACCAAAGTAGGGCAGGTGCAGTGTGAGTTGCCTCTCCTGGATCTATCAGAGGCTCAGAGTTGAGGCGTGACGCACTCATACACCACAAGGACCACTTCTGTGTAGGCCAGGGTCTTTCCTGCTCTCCGGCTTAATGCAATGGGACCCCACTCGATAAGCATTGGGGTTCTTCTGCAGTGTGCTGTGAATATATCAGCTGTTAGATAATGAGGACCAAAGCCCTCTCAATCTCATACAACAATTTACTGCAGCATTAATGAAAATAGCTAAAGCATAAATATTAATGAATAAGTCCTTTGCAATCTGCACATTCACAAATGCCTCGAGGTGCATAGTTGCAATGTTTTGCCGACAAATACAGAGAATTAAAATGCAGAACAGGAAAATCCGGTAAGAATAAATTGTCTTTGTTTTTAACGTGGAGTGTCTTCAATGAGACAAGCCACCCACACACTTCCACATTTAAAAAAAACTCTCTTGCTTTACACTGAAAAGTCTGGTGTGAATCTCTAGGTTGACAGAGATTCATTTGTTTTTTTTTTTTCTTTGTAAATTTAGAATTATTCAACCTGATGTGTTTGACCTGATTGTGTGTGTGTGTGTGTGTGTTTGTGAGTAGCTGGCATCAGGGGTCCTTACTGTAGAGCCTTCAAGGTGAGTTAGATATGAGATGGGCGTACACAGGGCCAGCCTTCCCTTTACTCACAGTCATCTGACAGTGAGTGACACCTGACAGCTCTGCTCAGGAGAGCCGCGAAGGACAAAGTGTTTTTTGCTTTCCTATATCAAGCTGATCATAGAGCATTTGGCACTATACAAAAGCTTGATGATTTGGCATTATTGAAACATTTTTATTGGCAGTAGCAAAATATAAAATATAAATGGCCAGATTTTGTCTGAAACACAAGTCAGTATTAACTCTTCATATTGTTTGTTCATATTTAAAACATCAACACTGTTGCATGTGTTATATTGCTTAATGCAAACTTTATATCAGCTGAGATATTTTTTAATGAAAACAATTTAATAAAATGTTCCAACTAATTTGGCTGGTTGTTTTGAGTTGTTTGAGCTCATTGAGTACCATAATGATAACTAAAACTGCTCAATGAAATCTGAAAAATTTTCAAAAATGTTCCCCCCATTGCAGCTGAACAGGAAGGAGAGCTTCCTTCAGAATTGCCACAGGAAAAGTAAACAACACCAGAGAGTCTGAGTTTAGGGTGGATTTTAAAGATGCATTTTCGTCCAGTCAGTGTAGGCTTTGTGATGGCCCTTAGGCCCTTAAAGAGAGAAAGAGCGAATGAGTGTGTGTCTGACTTTGGATGCAGGATGTACTGGTATAAGAAACGAGGTGCTGTGAAGTAGGCAAGCCCTGTAGCAGTCTGTGTTGATAAGAGCCACAGGGAAATGGAGTGGGTCAGACGACAGTTTTCACAGGTGTTTTATGGGAGAAAAACTCAAGCCCACTCCAGAAATGCTCCCCATTAAAGCCCCTTTAACACTGAAAGTTGGTCCTTGAAAATTGCCTTCTGTTTGAATGCAAACATGTCCCAGAATTTATTACGTGATCGATCCTGGGTTGGGGACCTAGTAACATTGCTGGGTTCAGTCCCGGAACAAGCTATGTGTGAACAAAAGCTAGAACCAATGCTGTAAATGGTGTGTCATAGTTTTACTGAAAGTTAACGTGCCTAGTATTTTTGACTTGTACATTACACGTTACATCCTGATGTCACGTGTCATTACGGGGCCTTTACGGGTTGTGTGTGAACGCACGCACAGATTACGGGAAATCACTGGCGGTGTGAATGAACCAAAATCTTACAATCTGGTAATAATTGCTAGGACACATTACCCATGTATTATCTGGAATATCAGTGTGAAAGGGGCTCAGTAAGCTTTTATTCAATTCTGTATCCAAACATTCCACTCATCCAAAAAAGAGATGGTACTGAGAGCATTTATCTTTTTTCGTGAAATATTCAGACTTCAATTGCCTCAGTTGCTTGCTTTGGCAAACTTGAAGAACTCCCACTTTATAATGTTGTGAAACTTTCAATTTAGCAGTATCATACCAGCAAGCGGTTGTATTTAATACCTCAATACACTTTGATATTCAATGCTTAGTATGAATGTTATTTGCAACCAGCTATGAGGTGAGTCACAACACTGCAAACATGGATTTGAAACAAAAGTATTTGTAAATCTGTGGAAAACACAAAGCTGCAAGTAATAGCTTTATATGGTAAAGAACCGCAATCTGATGAAGCAGTGCAAAATAAAAATGACATGAATGGATTAATATACATCTATTGATTTAAACATGTTGATATAATTGCAAAATATGCATTTAAATAGTTTGAGGTCGACAGAGGGAGACCAGCATCATTTGCATCGCCTCAAGCTAGTGGGCAGGTGTAAAGATTTTAGGTGCAATTTGCTTGTTTCAGAAAGATGCTGTAGTGCACCATTATTTAAGAAATAAGTTGAAACGACTTCAACAAAACCATATACCATTAATTAACTACCTATAATTATAATTTATCATTAAAATGTACTCCCAATGAAAAAATGGATGGGATTTTTACTTCAGGAACCTGGCAGTTGCGCACCATTGTAATTCAAAGAATGTCATCACAGATAATGCATTCTCAGAAATAAAGTGTTCTTCCGCCCTGTCCATGATGAAATATATAAACTAGGGCCGGGACTTTAACGCGTTAATTGAGATTAATTAATTACACAAAAAATAACGCGTTAACTAAGATTAATTAATTACAGAAAAAAAAATCCCGCATTTTTAATAACTTATTTTTGCACCGCGGAACGTTTCTCACCGGATGAGTTTCGGTGGACCGATTATACTGGAGCACCAACTAGCGTTCGCATATCACTGCAGCACATCGAGCCTCAAGTATCACCTCAACGCAAAACATATAGCAGTTAGTGTGGACTTTATGTTGAACTATGTATTATTTTGTTGGTGCAACAGTTTGTTGAACTCTTTATTGTTTTGGCCAAGGTTATTGAGAGTTGGACTTAGTATGTTATGGCCTCTGAAGCAACAGAGAGATGTTTTCTAATAGTCAGTGTTTCCAATGTTATACCTATATATATATATATATATATATATATATATATATATATATATACATACACCTATAAGCTTGCTGAATTTCTGAAATTGTTTCTAAATATGCTATTGCTACACTTCATGGCAAAAAATGCACTGGTCTGCTAGACTTGGTTGAACAAAAATAAAAAATATTTTGTTGCTTAAGCTTATGTATTCAGTCATTATTCAATGGTATACTATAAATCCATGTGAAAAAAAATACTTCTCACTGTTCTCAGGTCAAATATTTATATGCGATTAAAATGCGATTAATTCCGATTAATTAATTACAAAGTCCCTAATTAATTAGATAAATTTTTTTAATCGAGTCCCGGCCCTAATATAAACAGAATATACAATTTTACAAATGGCATTTGAACTTTTTTGAAATGGCATTGAGAAAGTTTTGAAAAGTGGGAGTGAAATCATTTAAGGCATTCTCAATTCAGTTCTGGTGCACAACTCTGTGTTTGATGTGTGTGAATTTTAAACTTATATACAGTTCTGTAAACATGAAGTGTTTACTGAATCATTTGCATTTCAGATCAAATTGGCCAATTAGCTGGTATACTCAACTCTGCTTCCACTCTCTGTGAATGGGAATGAGGTAAACAGTGAAATGTCCCATTGTTATTGGACTAGACATCTGCACTTTTGAAATACTGTTCAAAAATGACTGCTCCACTGCAGAACAGGTCCTCACATTGATTTTATCTTCAGTCCTTATTATTACCAAATTATGCATCATGCCTGGTTGATTATGGACTACTCGGCTCAGAAAGTCTTACAAAAAGCGTTCATTTTGTCCATCGCTTTCGGGGTCTGCAAATCTGTGAATATTTTGTTGTGAAGAAGCTGGTAGAAGCTGGTTAAATAGAACCAACTGAAGCATAAGGCGCTGGTAGGTTTCTTCCATTGCTTTGTGTGTTTCGTCATGTTGATTTAAAGTCAGCCCATGACAATTAAGTTGTGTGACACACGTTGTTGTGGAAAGCCACACACACCACCGTACTTCATGGAGCTGACGGTCCTTAAACAGGCAGCTGCGGCTTTCCGATGACACCCAGGCAGCTGCACCAATCTCATCAGCTTTTGAAGACTTCTGCTACCTGATCTGATAGAAACTCAATTTATTGATTTGTTTTGTCTGTTTCTTCTCTTCATCTCTTTCGCTCTCACTTGGATCTTTTTCCCCACATCTCAATATCTTTTTCCCGTTATTGTTTATCCAGGTCCTGTGCTGTCAGAGAGAACAAGAGAAGGACTGTAAAGAATCTTATCTTCCCTAAAGCTGACAGTTGTTGGAGGGGCTCAATAGGGGGGAAAGCCTTTGAAGTTTATTCAGTTACTCCACACATCAAATTCAGCCTCCATCATGCCTCATCATCTACAGTAGGAACAAGGCTTGTACGAAACTCGGTGAACGGAGCGCCCGCCCACCCCCTCTCACTCGCCTGCTCTAACGTTCTCTTTCAACTCCTCTTATTTCTCCTTCACATCTTTACTATTTTTTTCATCTATTTATTTTTTATATTTCTGGAGTCTTTTTTTTTTCACCTGTTAAATATCGATCAGTCTTTCTCAATTGATCACTGTTTCAGCACACATAAACGTGCTGTCTCTTTCTTTAGCTGACATTTGTTTCTCTTATCTGCCCGCAGAGGAGCAGTGCTGTACGGATTGGTCAGGGCGCTGTGCTAATCGTCAGCTGAACGATTAGCCGGTTAGTTCAACTAGGTTATCGAGAATTTCTTGTTTTATTTGATTTTGGCAAGGGGATGAGGAACTTATTTTTAGCGTGCTGTGGGCGCCTTGGCAAAAGGCCTTTCAAAAACACTTATATTACAAATCTGTCAAATAGTGTTCAAGATGGATACTAAGAAATGTTTCTAAATCACCAAATCAGCGTATTAGAATTATTTTGGAAGGATCATGTGACACTGAAGACTAAAGTAATGGCTGCTGAAAATTCTATAAAAATATTATCACATTCAGTAAAAAAAAGTACATTTTAACAATTTAATGAAATTTCTATATATATTGTTTTTACAAAGTAAATGCAGCCTTGGTGAGCCTAGACTTTATAATTTATAAAATGTTACCGACCCCAAAATTTGAACGTTAATGTACACAGGCAGATGGATGTTTATGGATGTTGTGTGCCTAATATCAATAAAGAATGTTGGAAGGAAATATATTAAATATATTAACGCTATTACTTTTCACTTTTACACTCTTTAATACAAACCACAAAACACAACTAGATCATGTAGACAGCTCCGCTGACTTTAATAACTGATTTGTTTTAAATTATGAAAATGTCTTTATTGTACATCCGTACAGGGCTCATATGTCAAAGCATGGCACAAGGTGCTGAGACAGTGTGGCAGTTGTGGGAGCCCATGAGCTCATTAAAAGTATTCAGAGGCGGTTTGTAATCAGCCGCTGGCGAGGAGGACAGCCATTTATCTTTAAGCACCCTCAGACTGTGGCACTTCATCCTCTCTCGCTTTCTCTCTCTCTTTCTGAAAGCCACTCTTCATCATCTTAACTTAGGTTCAGACGGATGGAGTTTCAGGAAGTGCAGGCAGACAACATGCTTCTCTGCCCCTCTTTGGCTTAATATAGAGCCTAGCATCTGAGAGACGGCGATTGTTTACCCACACTTTGTTGTTGTCTGATTGAGAGTGATTGCAAAGGTGCGTTTCAGTTTGTTTAATGTGAGTTTTATTTGGAAAGATGAATAGATGAGCATGCTCTTCTTAATACGGGGTCGCCACACAAAAAGTTGAAATTCTTCTGTTCCTTTTTTTTATCATGTTTATTTGAGAAAAGCTCTTTGTCTGTAAACCAAGATATTCATGTTGTCTATTCATTTTACATGATTCCAGAGGGGGAAAAACAACAACACCAAAGAAATACATTCTTGTCTTTCGAGACTCTTGACGAGAAGTGCCGCAGAATTGTTTTCCTTACCCAAACATATTACTTTTTCGGGGAATTTAAAAGTGAGCTGTGCTTGCTTGAGTGGATTTTTTATGTAATACATAACTAGATATCTGTACACTGCTCTCAGTTATCAGTCCAGTGCTATACATAATACACAAGGATTACTGTCCATTGCCTGCGGCTTAGACAGTGTGCCTCTTTGCAACAGTTGCTCATTGCACACGCGTGCGTGAGAGTGTGTGTGTGTGTGTGTGTGTGTTTGTAGGTGTGCTGAAGTGTGGAAAATGAGTAGGCTGAATCCTGCTACTTCCAGCCTACTGCATAATCAGCCGGAGGGCTTTTAACAGAAGCATGCCATTAACACAGGACCAGCTTCTTCACAAGCTAATAAAGCCCCAAATGGATTAGGACCGTTAAATCAGTCTGATTTAATCTGGTCGCTGTTTTTCCACTGGATGACTCTAGTGTTGTGTGCGTGTGCGTGCATTTCTGGCCTTTTTCCAGTGCAGGTACAAAACTTTTCCTTCTCTCTGTCACCATTTGATGTATTTATGTTTGCTAGCACCTGAATTTGTGCTGTGAATGGTGCAGCGCATGTACTTGAGAGGACGCAGACATTGTAAATCCAAGCTGCAGTCCCCAAACACCCGCTGCTTAGCATGGTATCTGTAAAGAGAGGCCCAGAGTTGTGTATGTGTTTTATTGAACATATAAAACATATAAAAACTGAACATATAAAAAGAACTGTAAATAGTCATTTATTTGTATATCTGAAGTGCTACACAATAATAGAACAAAATCAAAGGACTATAAATGAGCAAGTAGTGAGATCAGAAAATAAGTTTTGGATAACTTTTCAGGATTTTGAACATTGAACATGGAAAATGTCCTTTTTGTTATATAATTCTGTCGTCTTAACAGTACAGAGCTTGTAGTTTGAGTGTTGCTATAAAATCCAGTTGGAACCAGATATTGGGTTTGGTTGTGCTGTGGTTGAACTAGACGTGCAGAATGGGTTGTTTATGAAAGTATGAAATACATTTCACACAATAAATGATAAAATAAGTTTAGCACACATGAAAGGCATGTCACCTGCACTGGCACACTTTAAAAAATGCTCTCTTTTTTTTAGAGTGCATGTTGATTTTTTTCAACTCCTCGCACGGATTCTTCCCCATAAAGTACAAATTCAATTACAGCCTCGATTTTAAATTCAATTTCACGTCACAGCTGAAGTTTCCCACATTAGCCACATCACACTTAATTAGGTTTCCTCACTTTGTGAAATGCCGATTAGCATCAAGTATTACTTTCTGGCTGCCAGCTCAGTCTGAGTTACACGTCGAGTTACAGCATGAATCGAGCAGTCACTCTTTAGTTTGCAGATTATTTCTTTTACATGCACAATATTTCCCCTGCACTCATTCAGCATTATATAGGGCCGGTTATGTAAGGAAGAGGCAGTGTTGTGTGCAAAATGAACAGGTGGCTCAAGCTCCTAAGCACAGATTTGTCTTGTGCCACCTCCCCACAATGTGTGCCTTTGGCCTCCTCTTTCTAAAAAAGGCAAAATTCCAGTTGGTCTGGAAACAATTAGAAAAGGTTCTACACTGCCAACGAATCTTTGTCACAATGTCAGCGAATTAAGTGGCTTACTTTTTTTTCTCTCTTTCCCATCTTTTGTTTTCGACAGGCAGTCTACCCAAGTCGACCCACAGGCCAAAACAGCAACATTCCCAGCAGCAGCCTCACAAGGGAGCGAAGGGCGACACGAACGTCCGCCGCAGACCATCACAGTCAGCCTTGTGAAGAGAGGGCTTGCAGCAATGGCGGAGGAGGATTGCGGGAGCCGCTACGGAGAGCTGAAGGTGGGCAGTCCATGTCTGAGTTACCCGGGACCCGGAAGGCAGAGCACCCGGGGCCATCTCAGATCCCTCGGGCTGTGGCTGGCAGCAGCGTGAGCCTCCCCAGCAAAGACAGTCCCTCACGCAGCCTGTCTTCAGACAGCGAACGGGGGCCAGGGAGCGAGCGAGGCCCTATTCCCAGGCTTCAGTCCTCCTTTACTGCCCGTCTGGGTCAACCGCCCCGTGGGCCTCTGTCTTTACACATGTACACCCGAAAGAACATCTTCCTACAGCACTCGCTCCATACAGCCGAACTGCAGGCTCTTGCTCAGCAGGACGGTTGAAACACACACACACACACACACACACACTCACACACGCACATAAAGAAAACTGACACATGCCTCAGATGGATGTGACCTCTTGGTGCAGTTCCTCAGTGACCGCAAGTACCTTCACACCCACTTTTCCTCTCAAACCTCAAATGAACTTTAACCACACACTGAGACTCATCTCATCTTTTGTGGAGTTAAAGTAATCATCTATATTCCAATCTGTCGTCTGCACTACTTAAGCTTTTTTGAAGGAATGATATATGCTGCTCTGATACTTTAAATTGACGGTACATTTGGGTGAGAGATTCACTCGCAACACTATCACATTTTACAGCTCTGCTGAAACTCTAGAGATGATATCAACATTTTCTGTTGCATTACATTTATTAAAAGAAATCCAGGATCCAACATTAAAACTTACCGAGTAAGTTCAAGTAAAAAATTGGTTTTGGCAAGTTAATTGTACAATTTGGTAACCCGGTAACTCCATTATGAACTATAACATAGTGCTGTAAGCGATCAATTAAATGTCTAGCTTAAGAACAGTTTCTCCAGATCTACATTTGGTGACATTACAGTTCAAATGTTTGGAGATTTTTTTTTTATGCGTCTTGAAAGAAGTTGGTTACGCTCACCAAGGCTGCATTTATTTAATATTGTGATAAACCATAATATCTTTTAATATTATTGTAATTTAAAATAACTTCAATATATCTTAAATATGATTTATTGCTGTGATGGAAATCCTAATGTTTAGCAGCAATTATTCTAGGTTTCAGTGTCACATTTTTATAATATGCTGATTTGCTGCTGTAGTAACATTTCTTATTTTTCAATGTGGAAATCTGTTGTGCTGCTTAATATTTTTGTGGAAACTTTTTTTTTTCAGGATTGTTTTATGAATTTATTTGAAATAGAAATCCTTTGTAATGTTGTTAATATGTGCATTGTCACTTTTGAATAAATCAACTGAATGACTCCTGCAAAAAAAAACAACAACTACATACTGTCCCCAAAACGTTTGAACGGTATATTTGATTTATGTAGAAATGTTACTCATATTAAGCCACCATTATCAAAATATTGTTACAATCATTTTAGAAGATGTGAAAAACTGACACATGTGAATGAGAAAAAAAGAAAAAGAAAAAAAAAATACAACTTCATGACGAGTACCGAAACTTTTTGGCCGGTTCCTCAATTCGCCCACCAGTAGTGTGCCAAAACCCTGTAGTACCTTTATTAAAGTTTTCAAAACCTTTTTAACTCCAAGCCTTTGCCTAGACTCCCATTTATTGGCTTGCTTATTAGATTGAGCTCAATTAGTAGTGATGTTTATGATAGTAGGTCATATGAATAGTCTAGCACATTGTTTTGCACTTGGAAACGTGACACTGAAGAATCATGCATATATTGCAGAATCAATCCTCAGTCAAAGAGAGGGCACTGAAACTTGTGCTGCCAGTGAGAATTGCCCACGTGTTATCAGACCCTTTTTAGGGAGTTTAACACTCATTAGCCTCTTCTAATTACAAGCAACGCTTTCTCTTTTTTTTTCATTTTGCATTTGCTGCAAACAAAAATAAAATATTTTTTGGCACTGAATCTAAGCTAAAATAGATTTGACAGCTCTTGTGAAAGGACTCGGTGAGAGCCTCGAGTCATAAACATTTAGACATCAAGAAAGAAATGCCCCTCATTAATCAGTAGAACCCTCTTTGCAAAAGTAGAACCCTCTTTGTAAAAAAATGACATTTGACAGACGAGACTTTGAATTTTCATAAAAAGATGTAATTAAACATGTTGGTAACTTCAGCTGCCTCATACAGTGCAGACTCTTAAAGAGCCAGTAAGATGAAAATTCTAAGCTTCCTATCACTGTTAATAAGTCCTGTACATTAGGTTATATCCATCCAAGGTTAAAAAACATTGTCATTTTGTCAAAATATCATTTTAAAATTACCTCAATTCTCAGAGATCCACAAAACGGTTCGCATGAAGCTGTTCAAAAGATTCAGTTTCCTTAAACCCCACCTTTCGGTAGCATACTGTGTTCTGATTGGTCAACTAACATAAGCAATTTGGATTGGTTGTTCCACACACACCTCCACGGTAAACTATGCGTTAGCATCTGTTTGGGGCGAATTATGTCTTATTCCACTCACCGCGAATCAAACAGTAAAATAAAAAACTTGAACAGTCTCGCTGCTTTTTCTTCTGTGTGTGCGTATTCAAGCCTCGCGCTTCAGTTTGAATCTGAATAGCGCGTTCTGCGCGGGGGCGTGGTCACATTAGATATAACGAAGGGAGACATGAAAAACAGACATCGCGTTGTTTTCATATGGATTACTTTATCACAGTATGTTGATGTGCAGACAGCACACATACTGATAAGACGTTCGGGAGAAAACAGACACATAACTTCATAATCATACTTCGCGTTGTGATTCGGATATGCTCGTTGTTCTAAATAAAGTTGGTAATGAACCCTCTTTTATGGCCAAATGCTTTGAAAATCCCGCTGTACTCACCGAGATTAGAAAAGCAGTCATCAGTGAAATGTTGTGAACACAACAAGGATTTGTTGTACTGCTCTGGTATTGTGGTAAAAATGAGTTTTAGCCATTGGTTCTTCTGATCTTCATTCTTTGGCAGTGAAAATAAAACAAACTTGCCTTTACAATTAAAAACACACTGTCTGCTCGACATGATGCTATCACACCAACCAGAGCGTCTGTGTGGGGGGTGGGGCAGGTCAGAGTTTTGTTTCTCCCAACACGGTAGGAGGAGATTATTATGCAAAGTGTTCCTAGTGACATGCATAGAGATGGGCAAAAGATTTGAAATCTATAACGACTCGTTTCAGCGATTCAGAGTCCACTCCTTACTTTAGAAGCCAATAACTTTATAAATCATGTAATTTTTGGTTTAATTACTTTGCACATTGTTTACACTGATGGACAGCTACATCATACACTGTAATACAGGTAGTTTTTGATTTCCCATCTGTGTGGCTCTTTAAGACAGACGGTTGAAATGAGGAATGGCCTTGTTTTGGCAGCGAGAATGTTTGGGAGAACATTGGTGTAAAGTTGGGACAGTGCTGACCCGGCTTTGCAGATCAGGAGCTCAAGCAAGGACGCACGGAGGAGAAGGAAACCCTGAAGAAATGCAGTCCCATCTATCCAGCAGGTCTGCTCCCTAAGGTCCAGTGCTCCAATTTCAGCAATCTGTTGGGAGAACCATCGCTTCCTCTCTCTCTTTCTCCTTCTCCCTCTCCCTCCCAGACCTACTTCCAGCTCTCGGTGTGATCAGGTCCGGGAGAAAAAGGCTTTAGTACATGCTCCAATACTGAAATTTCACTCCCTTAACTAGATCGTGTTTGTTTTCAATAAAAGAAGTTAAATATAAGCTACAATTGGCTTTGATATGTACAGTAAATAAAATGATTGGGAATTTATTATTAGGGTTGAGTATCCAAAAAAAAAAAAAAAAAATCTGCTTAATTCATCCATATGCAAGGCAAACGGTTAAGTTTGAACCCTGCTCATGATATTTCAGAATGACCTCAAGAGAGCAGACTGCTGTTTTTCAGCCAATTTGAGACAATTCTGCCCTGGATAACTGCAGTCAGCAATACGGTTTAAATTCTGAGTGGGTGCCAGTTTGTGACTGGTGAATGTTAAATGTGCGTTCCCAGAGGCAGGAATTGTCCTTGTTCCTTCCTGAGCCTCCCTTGTGTCTTTGACACATGTCTTTAAACCACGCGTTTGAGCAATGATGCTTGAAGAACGGACTTTTAAACAGACTTCAATATGCAGGATCATGTGTCGAATCTGTGCAAGAGTGGAAACTCATGGATCTATACATGGATCTACACGACTATATGTGGCGTCACATTTCCGAATTCAGAATTCTTCATCGTTGAATAGTTATTTATTTGGCCTTATTTATTATGTAATGTTATGAAATGACTAGAAGCTTTTATTTGTTTGTCTGAACTCTTTGTATCAGTGCATATAAAGTTGTCTTTGTGGCAGATGCTGTTGCTATGCCGAAATCATCTCTTACATCATTTTGATTATTTTCTTCTTTTTTTTTCAACAGTATGAACAGGGTTTGCATAACAATTTTACTTTTAAGAGATTTAAACCCAAACGAGATCTGAAATAACCTTTATCTGTATCTATTTCTCTCACTGGTGGTTTTTATTATGATGTTCTGATTTTCACCAAATGTAATATATTCACTCATTAAACACCAATATTTTAAAAAAAGAAATGAGTTTTGATACATGTAAGCCCCTAGTTTTTTGTTAATAATAGAATGTTTTCCACATTTAAGCTTTCCATTAACTGTTTTGCCAGCACTGCTCCATCAGTACACCTGCTCCTTGATGTTTGACATCATTTTAACATACGAGGAGGGTACAGTATAAGCAAAATTACTGCTACAATCATCATCTTTGAAAACTAGGAAGGAAAATGCTATTGCTTTGATGGCCTGCAGTGGTCTAAATGTAGCCTTTTCTCTGGCCTGCCGTTGCTTCTCGGTGAAAAAATAAAATGAATGTTTTCCTACTCGAGAAATCCTATGGAAATTGCTTATTGTGTTTCCTTTAGTGTATTGCATCAGAAGGTAAATCACTCTCTTTCTCTGATTTCTGTTCAGGCTTCACAGTCCACTTCATATGTTCAGGTTTCACAGCACATATCGCTGCTACTCCTAGTCATCCAAAACAAGTTATCTCAAGCTAGAAAGAAGGGCGGATGTAGACCCTCATCTTCTGGGCAAAAGTAATTGCACTGCTCCGCAGGGAGGAAAACCGTTACCGTAGAACTCTGGGAATGACAAGTGTTTGTTGTCTTGATGTAGTGGGCTGACTTTGATGCACAGAGGTGTATTTTCCTGTCGTCGCTCATCTGTGTCTTCATAAGTTTGATGTGGTTATGTATGACACCTCCGTGAGAAATTCTCAAGAATCTTCTCCAAAATTGTTTGTTTCAAGATTTGTAACAACTTAGTCCTTGTTTGTTTTTTGTTTCTTATTCCAACTTGTCAGTTTGTCACTGATGCTGAAACATCCAACATTCACTGTGTGGACAAGAGCGACCTACATTCCTCACAATTTCTCCTTTTGTATTCCACAGAAGAAAGAACATCATTCGGATTGGGAACGACCAGATGCTTCTTCTGATATCACTGATCTTGTCTATGTCCAAAACGCTTTGGGCCTGTGGCCTGCCAATGAGAGTACCCATGCTGAGTTGACCCCCCCCCCCTCCCCCCCAAACTCACAGAAGGTCGTAGTGGGCCAGAAACTGTGACTGTTGCCCACTGCACCCCGCTAGCATGCCCAACTCCCTAAGGTGCCCGGAGCAATGCCCTCTTCTCTCACCCTGCCCAGACACGCTGGCATGCTGAGCCTTTCTTGAAAGCAAGAAGAGACAAGCTTGCCAGCGTACTTTTCCCACAGGGTGTTGCTTTCTCTCCAACAACTGTGGAATGAAACAAGCAGTGGGAGATGAGTGAGAGCAGCCCACACAGCTCCTGGGTGGTAAAGGCAGTGCCGTTTCTTTCCACGGTATGTTGCCATGGTTGGCGAGCAGCTTTTCAATCATTATTAGCATCATCTGCTATGACACATCATGTGGCTTGTTGATCAAACGACGTCTTTTTCTTTCCTTTTCTCAGTAACCTCTGAACCTCTACAATCCCTAAATCGCTCCGTGTTCCAATAGCTCTCTGCACAAACTCATCCAAAACAAATGTAGGGTGCCGGTAATGACAGATAAATGTGGTTATTATTCCTTTCCTTCCCGGATGAGGCAAAGAGAGCAACCAGAGCTCCTTGTTATCGTCAGCTTCTTCCTCTAACAGGAATTCAGCGATTTCCATGGGGGTATGGCGTGTAATATTGACGTGCTTTGATAGCATGCTTCTTAAATTGGAAATGACCCAGGGATGTAAGAAATAATCAGACATGTAGCACCAGCACAGCCGCCCCTGTTCCGTCATGGGAGGACAGCGGGGACTTGGGGCTCATTTGCTCTCAGCGATTATCAGCAGGTTTCTCGTTGCGAGCAAGAGAGTCAAATGACTCTTGTTCTCTCTATCTGTCTTTCACTCCCTCCCCGATGTGCAGCCGCTGTTTTTTTTTTTTTTTTTTTCATTTGCCCTCATTAATTTACTTTGTGTTTATCAATTTTGTGGTCCAGGGCCTTGTCAGGCTGAGATGCTAAAGCATTCTCATATCAGATAACAGCACAGGCGAAGCATATTGAGTGGTGATTTCAATAACTAGAACGTATGATCGTACTTATGCATAGTGATGCATGTTGGGATACATTTATGAGTTGTTTTCCCACCCGTGGCGCCACATTCATTTGCATCTTTCATCAGCGCCATGCTTCAGCTGTGAATTTCCCTTTCTTGGTTTTGCTCACAATGAGGACTTATAAAACCAGTGTCTGCAGCAACACCAACACAGCAAGTCGGCAACCTCCTTAACACCTGCAAAGCTGTATTACGTATTACCCAAAACTTCCGACCTGCAGGGCACTGTGCTGTTGTTGTGAGAGATTCATGTCAATCAATTTAGGCAATTATACTAAATTTCTGACTAAAATGGCAGCAAATTTTAGTCAGTGAAAATAACTTTGTTGACAGTGCAAAATCAAATAATACTGTATATGAAATATTTAACAAAAATGTGTGGGAAATCTACTCTGAATAACATTACATTGAATACATTATGATACAATATTGTAAATTTTTAATGCATTAGTTATTAATTGTTTTAGTTTCAGTGTGTTCTTGCACAATATCTTTCTGAATAGAATGCAACTTTCACTCATTCATTCAAGCCATTTTGTGCAAATGTACACTATTATTCAAAGGTTTGGGCTCGTTGGGTGTTTATTTCTTATCAATTCTTTGATTAATAACAAATGTATACTTTTATTTAGCAAGGATACATTAAACTGACAAATAACGGGGGCAGTAAGTTGCAAAAAATTTCTATAATGTTACAAAAGATTTTCTATTCATCGAATAATCTTGGGGGGGGGGGGGGGGGGTGTTGTATTTAAATATTTCATATGCAGCAAATCAGAATATTAGAATGATTTCTGAATCATCATCTGACACTGTAGGACGCAATGGATGCTGAATATTCAGCCCTGCCATCAACAGTAAAAATTCAATTAAAAAATATATATATAACAAAATACAAAGCAGTAATTAAAAATTGTATTAATATTTCACAGTATTACTGTTTTTACTATATTTTTTATTGATTCAGCTTTGGTGAGCATAAAATACATCTTTCAAAAACATAAAATTTATTTTGTGTATCTACCTTCTTGATCTCATATATAGGATGCATACTGGGTCAGTTAATTAAACAGCGAACAATGCCCCTCATTTCATCATGTCCGTTCACTGTTCAGCTCATGCAATTCCTGACATGACTTTCTGCACACACACACACACACACACACTGTTAGTACAGTGTTTTTTTTTTTGTTTTGTTTTTTTTGCCATTTTCATCAGCCAATTTGTGCAGCACAGTGGCTCTCAGGTGCCATGCGGTTGCACTAGTTTCCAGAGAGACTTTAATGGCAGAGAGCACCTGTGCATTTCGGTGATAGTGATGACCCGTGGACTCTTATGTTTGCTTGTAATCTGCATCGCTGTGATATTACACAGCAAATGGCATCATGCTGGTGCCCACCTGCTTCAATTAAGTCCCTACTGCTAATCATTTCCCAGAGAAGTCCCTCTGCCTCTTTTCCTAAACTTGTTTCCTCTAGAAGCCTTGCAAACAAAACTAACTCTCTAACCCTCTCCTCCAGCCTCATGGCAGCAGAGAACTTCCAGGAGTTTGGTGAATCCGTCCTCTTTCTTCTTTGCCACACTCACAGTACCAGAGGCCTTCTGGAAGCCTGAAGACTCCGAACGCTTTCTTCCTATTTCAGGCCTCTTTGTTTCTTTCTTGCTCTGCTGTCTCACTCCAATCCTCTGTGGACATTTTGGACATTCAAATGGCTCTTATCAACTCTCGAGTACTCAGCATTTCTATCCATCCACCCCCAGACAGTTCACTTCATTTCAACTCACATTTCTTTCTGTGTTTTCAGGATCATTCAGCCAGAAAACCAATTATTCAGCCTCCCTTTATCACCTGAATGAAAAGGAGAGGGGTTAAGGCCTGCCGTGATACTATAGTCTCACTCCAGCAACCCTAGAGACCTTTTTGGTAACGCAGCATTAGACCTCACCTCCTGCAATGGCCCATTACCACAGAATCGCTGTATCGCTTACTGTCTTTATCTTGTTGAAGAGCCAAAATAAATTATCATTCCATTTGCGTCTTTATCCCTGAAAAAGTGCTGCAAATTCGGGATACATGAATGTGTGACCCAATTTCTCCAAGTATTCTGTCACCCTGCTGAAGGGGAGGGTGAAATGGTTTGACTGTGAGAGACACTGCGACAAGACACAATACACAAACAAATTTGGAGAAAACAGATCAGCAAAAACACCTGCCTCGGCTCCAAGATCACAGGATCACATTGATGGATTTATACATTCAGGGGAAGAATAGTCAATTATTCTCACGGGTGAAATGGAAATTGGACGTTGTGAGTTTCCCTCCTGCATCTCTGACATGAAAGGAAATAGCCATCTTTTGCTTGTTGCTAGTTTGATAGCGTAGTTTCTTCTGGGTTTTCAGAGTCTCGCCAGCTCGATTATGCCAGGATTCTGCAACAGACGTGCGAGATTAGTTGCTTCTTCTGCACTTGAGTCGGAGTCTAACTCCAGGCAGCTCGCACAAGGACCGGAGACATCCATGTGCAAGGTGTTCCATTAATCATACAACACAAACTCCACTGAAGGGCAGTGCTAAGGAGGTCGGATTGTGTCTGTTGGCCTCCTTTTGCCCGAAGGTTGGCAGACCCCATGGAGGGAATGAGTTTGTCTCAAAGGGGGCACGTTGTGTCCTCAGCCCTTAAACACACTTTTTAGTGCCCTTAAAATATAAAAGCCAACTCTGTGACAGGAAAATTTTGGTTTGATAAATGGTGGGAAGAGTAAATATCAGAGCTTAGATTGATTATGCACTTGAGGAGACTAAAACCAGTGCTGTTGTTTCCACTGAAACAAATGTCTTTGGTCTTGTGTTAGAGGCCATAACTTATCGGCTTGCGCAGATTATTTTCTTGACCTGAGGATGTGTGCCCGCTCAATGCTCATGTGGGGTGGGGGAAGAATAGACAGACACCAAAGCTGCCATGGCATTGTGTGATTGGGGTCTTTCTCTCTTGTTCTCTGAGGACAGAGAGTAATTGATCTAAAGAGTGTGGTCCTGGTGCGGCAACTGTAAATAACCTGAAACTCATCTTTATTCAGACCTCTCCACCTATGTATTGACCCAAGCACTGCACAAAATCGAGCACTGCAACACTGTCCCTTTATGGACATACGCAGTCCCTGTATGAGCAGACTTGTCGATATTTTAGTAATGACATTATAATCTAAAACGTTACCTCTTTTCTTGTGGGGCAAGTCAATTACGAGGGAGTTTGCTTGAACTGCATGCTTTTAATGTTTAGATCAATGTTTTTTTTTTGCTCCAATCAACAATCCAAACATTGGATCCTGAAAGTCTCATTACTTTCCTATTCCTCAGCAAATCTTCAGTTACTTCAAAGCCTTATTTTATAGAAAGTCAAATGTCAGGCAGCTCAAATAGAAGGGAGCCCTCTGCTGTTTGTCAAGAGGTACTGCTTTGCCACCTATGGGTTTTCTCTTGCACATAAGACAGCCACAGTTAGTCAGCTATACAGTTCAATGTCCGTTATCACTTAAAAAATGGATATATGATTCAGAAAATGCAAGTCATGGCCAAAGGATTGACTTTTAACGTGCTACACCATCTAAACTGACTTCCTGGAATTCAGCACCATCATAAAGTGAACAGCTCCCTGAGTCGTGTGTAGCAGATCAGCACTCTCTTTCAGCAGCCCTCCCCTCGTCCAGCTGTGAGTGAATAGACTCTTATTTATAGACCACAGCTACTTTATGATGTCTTTTGAAACACTTGTCATCGTAGTCCAGCAAAGACCAGGCTCTGGCTTGCAGGTTTGGTCAATGGAATCACATTTTCTGGAGGGAGTGAATATCAGAAAATTGATCTACCAAGTTTTATGCCCAGGCAACAAATTACACGTAACAGCCACAAATCACAAAGCTGTTTTTTCTCCATTTATGAGCAGTTAATGCCATTTAGTGATGGGAGCAAATTTCAGCCAAGTGTGCAAAAAATAAAAATAAAAGTTGCAATTGTGTGTTTTATTTCTTGGTCTATATTTGAGCCAGTGATCAGCTATTAACCGGCCCGACGGCTCGCAGGGTTTCATTCACAGGTGGTGCTATAAATAATGCATGGACTGTAACGCATAGAAGTTGAAGTGCTCTCTCTTCATTCTGACACAGTGGCTTTTGAAACTGATTTTTATGCAGTCTGTCAAACTTAAAGGTCTCAACTTAATGTTACAATAATCCGTTTCTAAATTTGTATTCATAGTGTGTGCTAACCAGCTCTGTCTGGGTTTCAGTTCAAATATTAATGTCTGTTACACTTATTATGAATGGCAAAGTAAATCTACGGACTTAAAAACTTCAGCTTTTGTAATAGCTATTGCCACAAAGCAAGTGTTTAAATTAACGATCATATTAAATAATTTCAGAAATGTATACAGTTCTCTCTTTATTCGCACGCACTGTTGTACTGTATACATCTGTTTCGGAAGTCCCCCTAGCTTTGCGATATTTTCGAGTTAAAAGGTGTTTTATTATTAATGAAACTTTGGAAACTTATCTTTGGAAAGTCTCTTCTCTTACGCACAAATCTAAAAATGAATCCTCTGATGCCAGAAGACCTATAAATATTTTGGTGAGTATATCAGGACAGCTGCTGTGGCCAAAACAAGCTCCATAACATCTTCAAAAGTGGCCCACAACTGACTTTCAACCCCAATTTTGCTCAGTCAATCTCAGGCCATGACATTGTGAGCAGATAACCCCGTGTCTATTTCTGTTTGCTTGCTTATACATAATTCATTTTCAGAAAACCCTGTTGGTGAGCTATGAACGGCTGCGTGATCTGTGTTTTATAAATGAGCCCAGGTGGAAAGTCTAAAAGAATGGAAATGTTTTTTTTTTTTTTTTTGCATTAAGGAAGAGTTGATGGAGTGCTGCATCTGTTTTCAGTTGGGGAGACAGTGTAGCCTTCGTGTGACCATTTGTTTTTCCCTGCGTGGATTATCAATATTTATACATGTCTGGAGCTAAAAGAAGAGAGGACGGGGAATCAAATGTGAATCGAAACCCATCAAGTAGAATCCCACATGCCTTTACATGCATCTCTAATAGACAGCATTGGTGGCTTAGTATGAATTAAGTAAATGGCGTATCAAGTGGCTGACTGCTTGTATCTGTTTTAGACTGAAGCTTTGCTATTATTGACCTCTGTACTGTTCTTCTGGGATACATTGATATTCTGTTCCTCCCATTTTGTCACACGCCTGATCCAGTCTCTGTGTTTAATGAGCCATTGTTCTCGCTCTCTGAATTTGATCTAAGCATACAGACAACGGCTTTGTGTTCCTGACTCCCATAATCCTTTTGGTTCCCTGGGTCACACTAAAATCAACAATGTCACTGAATGGTTAAACAGGTCGTTCGAGTCAAACTACACAAAGTTATCATTTTTTAGGTTGTGATGGAATGACAAAATGTCATACCTTGCCCGGTAAAACGATCTTTTAAGATGTTGATTTTGCATTAGGCAGCATTGTTTGTCGACTTTGAGTGTGAGCTATGCTTTATCTTATGGACTGCAAGCTCATGGAAGTCTCTTTGAGGTAGAAAAGTAGGCACATCACCTGGAGATCATGGGTAAATAAACTAGAGGATTTTATGTGGTGAGTACAAGTACAAATTGAACTCTGAACTACCTTGTTTTATCTTGCGAAGTGGAGACGGCCCATGACACAGTGCTACAAATTATCCCAGTGGAGCAGGAAGCATTTGGTGGATATGGAGGGTAGCCTTTATACTTTTATAAAGTGCAGTGCAAATCCAGTTTATGACTGTCATTAGGGATGATTCTAGGATTTCAGCCTTTGGGGGGGCCCAATCACGTATCCAAATATGAGCTGCTGTGGCTCAGAGCAATAAGAGTGAGAGGTTGTAAATTTGAATCTCGCTTGACTAAGAATGTTGAATGTAACAAATGTTTTAGGTACTGGCAAGGACAGGATTTCATAGTGAAACTTCAGCCACTGTTTACAACACGCATGAAAAGATCATGAAGGGTTCAACTAAATGGTCGCAGCTGCAACAAAAAGTTAAAATGTACGCAATATTTTTCATTCTAAGCGTTGTTTGTTTATAGCGGTTTTGTCAGCTGACTACTTCAGTGAGCATCAGTGTTTCCTTCAATCAACAACGAACAGACCAAGTTTTGCTCAACATCTCAATTTATTTTATTATTATTATTATTATTATTTTATTTTTTTACAAAACAGGGTGAAATTTATATTACATAAATACATCCAGGATCACTTTAGTCATTTAATACAGCTAGTACAAAAAAAAAAAAAAAAAAAAAATTCTAATTGTCATTCTAAATCTACTTAATATATACTTAATCTCCCTATTATTTTTTTTTTGTCTGGAGTTCTGTTACATAATCATAGATTTTAAGGGGGCTTACATATTAATTGCAGATGACTGAAATGAAATTGAGGTCTAGAAATCTAATGAAAACTACAGTGTTACAAACTAACCACAACTAACCATTATCAGTAACGTACTACACCAAATAAATACAATAATAAATAATGAGTCGAGTTGATTTTAGAAAACCGTTGCCGACTAAATGATTGGCAGTTGCTGGACAAGGGAGGAGCCACATTATCATAAACTACCTCCGCCCACCCCACTGTGGGTCTTTCTCTCGCTCGCTCTCTGCCCACGTCTCTCTTTCATCTGTTAATTCAGTTCTGGACAGCGCCGGGTGCTGATGCTGCTGCCCCTGTAGTCGCATCTATCCTGGAGGCCTCCTCCCACTCATCACAGCTCGAGAATCCGCATGTAGAGCAGCTCGGTCTCTGTCGCAGAAAACTCTCCGCAGTACTGCATCGGAATAAGGGCTCAGTGCAAAAATCCGCAACTGTATTCGTGGTTGTGAGTGCGGCGCTTTTCTGCATGAGCACAGAGGAAGTTCTGTTCACTCGTGTGGTGGTTGATGCTGTGAAATGCGTCGTGTTTAGCGCACGGAACCCCGATTTATTCACCTAGGCGGGAGAACAGAAAACCCAGCAGTGTATGGGGCTCATTTTAACTTTGTCTGATATTGATTCGGATTTGCTTTGGAGATCTTGAGCATCAGGATGTTTTGACGGGCGCTCTCCAAACGGGTTACTGAAGATTTTGCCTCCAACAGAAGCGCATCCGAGCCAAAAAAATAAATAAAAAAAAGCATCGGTTGACAGTTTGAAAGGAGGACAAGCAGCCTTTCTGCACAGGATTAAAAACTATCGTCGCTTCGGCATCTTTCTGAACCTAACGAGGATAGATTTTAACAGAGGGAGAGATGAAAGTTTTTCCGGCAGTATTGTTTCTGATCACATTTTGGAGTCTGGAGTGGGAGCCTGTACTTCCCGATTCAATTATTCACATTGGTAAGTTCAGATCTCGGATGCACCATTAATGACTAATTCCTCAGTAGCCTACAGATTATTTCCATGTAGCTAGAGAAGATCTGTGCATTGTCGAGCAATTCATTAAGAAATTGCGGTCCAGTTAACGTACATTTATCAAGTTCCGTGTTGAAATGGATGCATGCCTCTAATATCAGGTTAGAGAGACGAACATCTCCATCTGTCCTCATCAATGCGTCCATTATCAGGTCTATACGGTGGTTGAGAACAGGTGGTTTGACTGGAAGCGGTTCCTCGCGACGCCGCATTGTATGCATGCCACGTTATGACATCGTTTTAAAAGCAGACACACGCACACAAACTTGGATTTTCGAAGACAAGGGTGTCGGTGATACTCTTTGTAAAAGGATTGAGCGAACGCGCACGTGCGCGTGCATGCTTGAGCGATGGGTACGAGGATTGGCACTGCGCGCGAGATCGGATAGGGTCCAAGGGAGGTCTTAAATCAGAGCTGTAAAAGAGAGGGTTCCTCCGAGGGGCCACTGAGATGGAGGCCAGGGTGCTTGGGATTTGGCAGGAGTCAATCTGGCGTGAGAGCATGCGCTTGTTTAATTTAATTAAGGTTTGATGCACTAAACAAATAAATATTGTAGCGCATGTGTTTCTGGCTAGGTGACGAATGCATGCCTGAAAGTTAAATAAGTCACGCTTTATGCAGGCATCAATAAATCATCCCCAAATGGTCAATTTACATATGATTCTCAAGAGTGTAAATGTCTGTGAATGTGAAATGTCTGCGAAATTATGTGGCTAAAATTATGAGTTTGAGTGTACTGTTATGTGGGGATATATATATATATATATATATATATATATATATATATATATATATATATACACACATATATATATATATATATATATATATATATATATATATATATATATATATATATATACACACATATATATATATATATATATATATATATATATATATATATATATATATATATATATATATACATATATATATATATATATATATATATATATATATATATATATATACATATACATATTAGACACAAGGCAATACGTAATTGTACAGTAAAATTGTTGAGTGAATTGGTTTATAATTTGTGGAGTGGGTTTCGTTTATTTACAAAAGTGAGTTTATTTTTTGCATTCTGTTATTTAGTTAATGTTACGCCTTTGTTCTAGTAGTATCTCTGTTTGTATGAGTAGCACTGTGCTCTGTTTGTTGATTGGTCACAGTTGGTGGAGAGGCCAGTTGTGATGATCTTCAGCATGTGACCTTCCAGTACACCACCTGTGTGCCATTGTAATCGTAGCAAACATTTTAAGAGCTCAAATAGGTTGATATGTTAAACCGATATAGCATAGTCATGCTGTTAAAATACATGTCTAGTCACAAAAAAAAAAAAAAAAAAAAAAAAACTTTGTAATGCGAGTAACTGTATCTTTATTTATTATTAGCCTATTAACGGCAAATTTTTAGGATAAAATTCAGGATATGTAATCTCAATTCAGAACTGCTTTTCACATTGTGTTTCCCAAAGGCCTGTGAAAAGAACCATATAATTAAATGCATAAAGAAGCAAATTAATATTCGTTCATGCCTTCTCTTATACACCGCACAATGCTTTGGGGTGTTTGAGAGGGACTCTAGACATGCATCGAGACTAGACAGTTTTGTCATTAGTAATCCCCTCCTAATCTGTTCTCTGCGATAGCTTCGTGAATACGTGACGTCATTTGAATGCGAAATCGGCATCGTTTCTGTTCGCCGAGACGACTGATGAAGGCATTTTATCACACGCGCTTTACTTGATTGCAGAGGAGCCTTCTAATGATGTGCACACCAAGAGAAGTATCTCGCGCTCCGTGCGCTGCATGGCAATGCTGCAGCTCTTTTAGGAGCCCATTGAGAAAGTCACAGTGATTTATGTGTGTGGAGTGTCCAGCAGTATGCGGGTGCACCTCCAAATGCACCCTTTAGTACGGACCAAGAAGAGCCAGGAGACGGCATAGGCCAGCTTTGAAGTTGGTTCCAGCATAAAGACTGATGATTAGTAGCTAATTATCAAAACATTAGTAGGCTACAAACTTTTGGTTAGCTTGAGTCCTTGAGGGATTTTCAACAAGGTTCCTATCTCGCCACCTAGTGGCTGCGGTGCTTTCCTCAGACTTGTAATATTGGGGTATTCAAAGTCTTTCGGGTTAAAATGCCTTGGTAGATCAAGAAAGCCATTGCCACACACACACGTGTGTGTGTGTGTGTGTGTGTGTGTGTGTGTGTGTGTGTGTATAAATATATATGTAACCATAGATATATTTGCTTCATAAAAATGGTCAAACAATAATTGGCAGACCCCCTGCTTCACCAGCCGTGGACCCCCTGTTGTCATAGTGCGAACTACGGGGGAGCTAGGGGGAGCTCGGCTCCCCTTAATAAGACATGGGCTCCCCTGAAAACGAGAAATGTGAAATTTTGGGGGGTCTCAAAAATATTGTGAATATAATGTGAATGTGACAATGTGAATATTTTGAAGTGCAATTTCAGTTGTGTAATGTGATCATGATGGATTATTAAGAGTAAAATAGCAAAAATATTATTCATTCATGCATGACGGCAATTAAAGCCTAATTTACTTCAATAAAGATTACTATACATGCTATTCTTGTAATGAGCATCAAGGTGTGGGGACGCTGCGCTTCAAATTCCACATATGTTAGTACGTCATACATATTCGTAGAAAAAAAATAAACGTTGGAGGCTATTTATCGCGTGCAAAGTCCTTAATTCATTTTGCAGTTATAGCATCATAGCCATGGCAAAAAGAAAACAAGGCAGTTTAATTAATTTGGGTTTTATTAAGACATTGTTTAGTGGTGACGTTAATAGCACGACTGATTCACCTGCTGCAAGCACTGTTACCTCCCGCCGCGCCCATAGTGACAACACAAGAAGCTGAAGAAAAGACAACTTTGGATGAAGATGATAACAGCTCGTCAGAGGCCGGTCTGTCTTTATAAAGTATCTTCTTATTAGTACACTTAAAGTTCTCAATGCTTCATATTCCTTAGGCTCATTTTGCTCCGAAATTGTCCTTTAACCTTTGTTTATGTGAACTCAAAGACAGCCTATTTATAGACATTTTGTGGGTGGCTGTTTGTTTGCTGTTTGACCTATCAATTTGTGTTGATAAAGTATAATAGTGCATACAGTTGTAGCTGTTATGTATCTTTGTAAGTCATTGTAAGTCCTTTTTGGAGGGACTCGTGTTGATAATGTATAATAGTGCCTTGTAGCAGTTGTAAGTCCTTTTTTGAGACACGCGCAAGCGCAGTCCACCCCCCCCCCCAAAAAAAAAGTGGGCTCCCCCAAAGGACACGGTATAGTTCGAACACTGCCTGTTGTAGACCCCTGTTCTAGTTTGTCCTTTGCACATCAGGATGCTTTTTAACGGATATTTGCTTTCTTCATCTTGTGTTTCAGCCGTGTAGTGATACCTTCAAGATATAGCATGCAATATTATTATTTTTCCTCAGATGCACATTTTCTGATGTCTAATTGGTTGGGAGCTCAGTATAAATCTTGCATTACCTGTTTCATCGGAACGAAGTCTACTCACGATCGTCTATGTTCACAGTAGTGTACAATTTAATGGCGTGGATTGCCCTCATTCTTAGGAAGATTTGACATATTGAGAGCACGTCTGGGGCTCTTAGGGGATATCATAATACTCTCCACTGACAGTATGTGTTTTCAGTCTGGCTGAAGCTTCTTTGTAATGTAGGTTGCGTGTATGACATTTATTGCGCAACTGAAGAGAATACACAAAGAGAATATCAAAGCTGGTCAGGGAATCAAATCATTATCCCTTTCGTGTGCATAGTCATGGTTAGTTATATGTTAAACTCTAAAGCCAGAGGAAATTGTAGAATATAATCATGAGCATTGCATTGCAGGTGTGACAGATGGGTAGTGCCATTTTTTTTGTTTGTTTCTGGACCAAACTGCTATGCCCCCATCCCAAGAACATGCTGATAATGAGATGTGCTACTGTGAAGACTATCCTTCATAGCAATGGTTTAGCTCTCTCTCTCTTTGTCTTTCTTTGTAGTCCTACAAGATAAAATAGAGGTAATGAGGAGCGCTGCTTGTAGAGGTCTTGTAATTACAAGCAGTGCATTGAGATGTGTTTGTTTTGATAGGATGGCTGTATTATGCCTGCTCAGGTGTTGGAGCAGATAATGAAAAGTTGAAACGCTAGATATAGAAGGCTTTTCTGAAGAGAATGAGGTGATTAATTTTAGGCTGGGGTTATTATTGTGGTATTAGCTGAATAATTTCTTGTGTTACAGTATAAATGTTCTCAATTAACTGACACATTGTGCAACATTCTGAGTTGTTTAGAAACATAATTTCTTTAATTGGTGTCTCCTTAAGATGCCGATATTGTGCATACATTTATGCGTGCACAGAAATGCACCTTTTATTCCCAGTGGACTCAAGAAGTTCATGTAAGGGCATGAGTAATTACTGTAAGATGACCCTGCTTCAATTTCTTTCAACTGATGAAAGGAGTAGTTCTATTGAAAGGCCAGCATAAGTGTAACAAAATAAAGGTTGTCCTCTAGGGGTGCCCTTGCAACATTTGCATTTCTTACTCTGGAATTTGTCCCAGACCCATTAGGGAACTCTTGATCTTTTACACTTCTAAATCACTAATCTGTGGTTTAATGAAACCCAGCCCCAGCAAATATAATTTGGATGTTTGGATGGATTCTGGGCAGTGATGTTTTTTCAGTTTCCCTCTTATATATTTTAACTTAGTTGTCCCAACGATTTATGTAATGTCATTTGCATCATGTTATGAATAATTTGAATAATTATGTGTATAATTTTAATCTAATAATATATATATATATATATATATATATATATATATATATATATATATATATATATATATATATATTTTATTTTTTATTTTTTGATTAATAGAAAACAGCATGTATTTAAAATAGAAACCTTTTTACATTATACAAATATTTACTGTGAAAATCTTACTGACCCCAAACAATTGCTTCTCTTTCCACTTGCCTTCCTTTGTGTGAATTCATTTGATATTTTTTTAAACCTGGATTCTTTAAAGGGGGGGGGGTGAAATGCTATTTCATGCATACTGAGATTTTTACACTGTTAAAGAGTTGGATTCCCATGCTAAACATGGACAAAGTTTCAAAAATTAAGTTGTACGTTTGAAGGAGTATTTCTGTTCCAAAAATACTCCTTCCGGTTTGTCACAAGTTTCGGAAAGTTTTTTTCGAGTATGGGTCTGTGTGACGTTAGATGGAGCGGAATTTCCTTATATGGGTCCTAGGGCACTTCTGCCAGAAGAGCACGCGCTCCCGTATAGCAGAGCAGAGAGAGGCTGAGCACAGACAATCACTGATCAGAGCGAGAGCGTCGCGAAATGTCACAAAAGGAGTGTGTTTTTGGTTGCCAGGGCAAGACAACCCTGCACAGATTACCTAAAGAGAAACAGCATTAAGGGACCGGTGGATGGAGTTTATTTTTACAGAGCATCAACGGAGTTGTGCAAGTTTTTGTGTTTGTTCCCCTTCATTTCGAAGATGCTTGTTTTACAAACAAGGCCCAGTTTGACGGCGGATTTGCACATCGTTTATTTCTTAAGGATAATGCAGTCCCATCGAAAAAGGGTCACGATCGTGTGTTGGAACCGCAGGCGGTGAGTAAAACTGCTTCAAATATCTCTGTGTTGTTAACTTAGCTATCGGCGCGTAAGCACATCAAGTAAACAACATGCGATGTTGTCATCAAACTGCACTTTCCACATGTACAGCTTAAAAAAAAAAAAAAAAAAAAAAAAAAGACGACAAAGTGGAACTTAGTCATTTTCCAAAACCGCTAAGCAAATATATACAGTTTCAGTACATACCACATAGAGACGCTGTTGTTGCTGCTGCTCTTGTTAAATTTCAGCCTCTGGATCTGATTCTGGATTATAAATATACGCTTAATCTGACTGTTAGCCATGGTTTGTTTTGGTTGGCTTCCTCACGTAATGTCACAGCTTCCAAACGCTATCAAAGCAAAAGCCTACTGGCGCTCGTGATTCTTTAGCTCCGCCCACACGTCACGCCTACAGACGCTCATGTTTTTCCGGGAAAAATCGGTACAGACTATCTTTCGCTTAAGTATATAATAAAACTAAAGACTTTTTGGAGTTATGAAGGATGCAGTACTACTCTATAGGTACTCAAGATTAACAGGATATTGAGTGAAAAGGAGCATTTCACAACCCCCCCCTTTAAATCCCCAAACATTATAACGTTGAACATATTTCATTAAGAATGTGTGATACATTTTCATTTACAGTTCATTTGTGTGTGTGTGTTCTCATTAGATTTCTTTGCATATCAGTTCTCACAGGATTAGAAAAAGTCATGAAGGATAAACCTGATGTTCAGTGTATTTTCGAGATTAGAGCTTTGCGTTTTCTCAAACCCCAAACAGAACATGAGGGCTAATGGGGAGTTATTATGTTAGCAGAACACATGAGGAGAACGTTTGCTTGAATGCATCTGTCTTTGTGTGCTCTCGCTGGTTTCAATCTTCCACATTACTTTGAAGTTTCGGGAGGATCTACCCGCTGTTTTGAAATTTTGAGAAGATGAGGGACGTGTTTTGCCTCTTTTGTCTCATTGAATTCATGACACCAAGGCGTTGAGTGATTTCCTGTGTGTTTAGCACACAGGCTCCCAGTCGATTGCAATGCGGCGCTACACTGAACATGTCAGTCAAGCCTTGCTGCGGGCGTTATGGTTTGTTAAAGTGCAATTGCAATACATTTGCTTGAAAAGAGTGTTTTGCCTCTCTAATGCTCCTCGATCGTTCATAATATCATGCATCAAGCCATGCAAATGCCAGGCTTGTATTGTAATAATGCCAGATGGACACTAAAACAAGAAAAGTATGGGTGGTTCCTGGCTAACAAATGCTTGAAAAAAGAAATGTAATATTTTGAATCTGTGCAGATAAAGTGAGACGTCAGTTTTCTTGTAAACAAGCATACTGTAATACTGTGTAGCCACCTTTCAAGCACCGCTCTAAAGGGAGTGAGTCTCCTTTGAGAACTTGTGTCTCTGATCATAACTCGCATTTGCACAGGGAGCCTTGGGCCTTCTCCTTTGACTTTTACTCTCTCTGTAGTTTTCTATTTCTCTCTTTCTTCCCACCTGCTCGCTTGGTCCCCTTCAATACCTTTCTGCTCTCGTGTGCCACGTAAGCTTACAAGTGAAGTTTTGGGGTTGCAGTCAGTTCCCTGTAGGGGGCAGTAGTGAGGCTGGATGTGTGAAATACAGTGCAGTCATATGCTTGTTTACTCATTGAATTGTGAAATCACAGTCATTTACAGGTAGCCGGTTGCTGATAAAAAACGCTCACTATCTGTAAAGCCAGATAATTGTTTTTCCCTCTCACATTTGATTGTATTTCTTTCTTGTGACAAAATTTGTCTCATTTTATCTTTCGCTATGTCTCTCTCATGTGATTTAATTGGTGCACTACTCCTTTACATACAATGGGTTTGCCTTTTATCTTTCTGTTTTAGAAGCCTGTTTTTGCATCACTGTAAAAAAATATAATGTCATATGGATTTTAAAGAAATACTAACATGGTGAGAAATAAAGATTATTAGATTAAAAAGTTACAATTATGAGAAATTGTCATAATTATGTGATACGAATCTGGAGTCTCAGTAACAGTTAAGAAATAAAGTCATAATTATGGGAAATGATCGCAATTGTCAGATATAAAAATGCAATTGAGATAGTCTCAATTGTAAGATATAAAGGCATAATTATTAGAAATAATGTCACATTTAAGAGAAATGGTCACAATTGTGAGGTATAAAAATTTAATTCTGAGGTGTAAAGTGTCAATTATAGGAAAAGTCCTAATTATTAGAAAAATAGTCCCAATTCTGAAAAATGATCCTAATTGTGAGATACAGAAATTTAATTGTGAGGTGTAAAGTGGTCATTTGAAGGACAAAGTCCTATAAAAATGCAATTATGAGGTATAAAGTCATAGTTATAAGAAATAAAGCCACAGTTATGAGAAATTTGTATTTATAAGAAATGATAAAACTGAATGATCCATTTGCACACTGTAATATATTTTTAATGTCCATTGCACTAGTGTAAATGATGTTCATATGTTCATAGTTTCTGCTTCTAGTGTACATACAGTACACTTATTATATAATCCACATATATATATTTTTTGTAGTACTCCCATCTGTATATCATGCTGATAGTATGTAAAAATCTGTAAATTATGTCTATAGTACTGCCTTATCTGCATATTTATTTTACATTTATAACATATTGTAGCCACTGTATATCCTGTACTTACGGCACTTATTGCACTTCTGGTTAGATGCTAACTGCATTTCATTGCCTTGTACCTTACATGTGCAATGACAATAAAGTTGAATCTAATCTAAAATGTTCCCATCTGTGAGATTTAAAACGTGTGAAGTAAAAAGTCCTAATTATGAGAAATAAAGTCGCAATTATTAGAAATAAAGTAGCAATTGTGAGATTTACAGATGCAGTTGTGAGGTACAAAGTCTCAGTTGTGAAATATAAAGTCACAAATTATGAGAAATGTTATGAATTATACAAGTTATGAATTATGCTGCAATACTTATGCAGAGGCCTTAGTCAGTTACTCTGTTCTAAGCGTAAGTCTTGTAAATCTTAAAAAGTTAATCTTTAAATCCTCTTCAGTAAAAGCCTGCTCTAAATCATGTGGATATTGTTGTTTAGTCTCACTAATTCCTCCGATTTCTCCTGACCCTGAAATGAGGCATCTGCCTTTGTTCTCCGTGGAAGTCAATTCCCTACTTATGCCACAGTAGACCCTTGCCTCATTATTTCTGAGACCTCTGCTTAGGTCAGTAAAGGTAACAAAATGACAACACTCACGCATAATGCCATCTTAACGATTGCTAACAAAAGCAGCTCCAAGGCGTGAAGAGGGGGTCAAATAAGACGGGGAGATGCAATTTAGTTGTGAGGATGTGATTGTGTCTTTCCGGTATTAAATCAGGTGTGTTTATCCGAAGCAAACAGGAAATGAAAATCAGGATGTAGAGTAACAACAACAGAAAATGGAGTTGTTTAAAAGCGTAGTTGTTTTCTGCAGTGATGTCCTGTGTGTTTCTATAGTACCGAAGGCAGTGAAACCACTGTACATTCATGCTGAGAAAATGGAAGTCAGTGGGACGTTACTTCTAGACTCTGCTGCTGGATAACAGGGCTTTGTTCCAATAGGCAAGACTGCATCAGCTTCAAGGCTCGGATCCCAGCCAGGGAAGTGCAAGGCTAAAACACTGATCTCAGGCTCATGCTAGAGATTCTGCATTTTTGCTGCTTTGTAATGTTACTCTTGGGACAACCTCCATTTCGATTTAATGCACCATGAAAAGAGGATGAACCCTTCCCTTTAGGGTAGGAGAGAGGAGGAAAAGTCGTTGTCTTGTTTACTTTGAGGAGGTAATATGATTAATCAGACTCAAACTCGGTCCCTAACTGCATCTGCTTTAATGTACTTATTGGCAACTTTAAGCTTCCTTTAACTTCTGTCAAGCAGGGTTCCTCACCATTTGCTGGATAAAAGAGTGTATTGGAGGGACAGCTATTTGTGAGTGCTTAACACTTGATACGATTTAAGACTGACACTCAAACGCTGACAACAACCCATCAGATGCCATCTTGCTTTTTGCCAGAATTGGACTATATTTGATGCATTCCCGAAGCAGGATCGATGAATGATTTAATGATTTGCTCCGAAAGAAGTGTTTCAAGAATGCAGAAACATCCAAAATGAGATCCGCTTCTTTTTTCCCTTTCATCTTCTACAGAGCAAAAAGCATTTTCCCACACATGATTTTAAAATAACACCATACTTACGGTTGCACATTTTATATGATGATTATTGTGTGAGGCAAGAATCCAGCTTTCCTTCAGTGTTGAATCATATGACATATGAAAGGTACAGTAATACAAACAAAACGCATTTCACGTAAAGTTCGCAAAAACAATCACCAGCGCAACCCACTTAGTCATGCATTGTAGAATACTACTGTGATAATGCTATGTGAGTGTTTACACTGTACTACTGCTCAAAAATGACTGATTATTTAAAAAAAAAATCGTAAAATCAGTGAGATATTATAATTTAAACTAGTAATTTATTCCTGTGATGATAAATTCAAAAAAAAAAAAAATTCCAGTCTTCCGTCAAATGAACCTTCAGAAATCATTCTAATATTCTGATTTGGTGATCAAGAAATATTTCATTTTATCATTGTTAAAAACAGTTGTGCTGCTTAATATTTTGGTGGAAACCGTTAACATTTTCAGGATTCTAATGAATCAACAACAACATGATTTTTTATTCTGAAGTAATTTCAGAATAACAAAATTTATTTGATATAGATTTCAAACTGATACAAAAACTGTTTTAAACAGTAAAGTATATGTTTGTTTGGGCCTGTGTACCAAACTTAACGCCCTTATATGAGCCAATCTTGCCATAATGATGCCATATTTAGCACTACATAAATGCATCACTCTACAGTTTGCTTAATTATAGTTATCCCTGCATATTAAACTAACAAAAAATGCCTCCTTTCTGTAACTTCCTCTATATTTCTGTAAGCGACTGTAAGGTGCGATTATCTTTCTGGATCTTTACCTTTAGCAGCTTTCTCACACTTTGACTCATCTAACTTTCCGTTGCTGTTCTTGCTTTCATTACTTCATAAGCCTTAGCCATTTCCAAATGAGCCCCTCAGTTGTATGAATGATCTCCTCTTTAACCCCTGTAAACCACCCCAGTTTCACATCTTCAAACGACCCCTTTGACCTACCCCATCATCTCCTTCTCATCCTCCTGGAGTCTTGAGCATCGCTGTCATTTGCACTGTTTAATGCCATGTGACCACCCAGCCAGGCCATCAGAGCTTTGGCTGGCTAGTTTTGATCTATTGATTTCCCATTGGTTTTCTTCATAACTCAATGCATGTTCCTTCATCTCGGTTCTTCTTTAACTCTAATGACATTTGATCTATGTGAAAATTCAGCATCTTTAAACGTTTTCCTTGGCTGGCAACTGGCAAACAGTTGTGTTGTGGCTAAGCGCTCCTGTGTTTATGCAATTCACATATGCAAAGCATTGCTTGTGAAGTTCTCGGATGACGTGGCGCAAGCAACACCATATGGTCAATGAAGTGTAAAGACCCAAATACACTTGCAATATTAATTTATGTCCATATTGAATATTTTAGCTACTCAGACATTTTACAACACCACACTTTTTCACTCAAGCTAAAAATATCTCCAAGTAATTGTGCTGGTAAAAAGGAAAAAAATACAACGTCCCTACAGAGTTCAGGTCTATAAACCTTTTTTCCCCATAGCCTTATAGTCTTATAATTGGCTTGTGCCACCAAACCGGTGCTATTATAAGGGCAATTTGAGAGCTGGGTGGACCAATCTAATTGAAGAGGAAGTGTTAGGAGAGAGGGGCTGAAAATAGGCAAACGGGGATGGAATGACACATTGCTTGTCTCTTGAAGCGAAATTAGCTGTTTTGTAGATTGTTTGATCTGCTTGCAGTGGACTGTCATTCTGTCACACAGCCAGTCCGCTGTGCAGTCCAACAACATCTATTCAACTCTCATTTATACAGGGAAATTGCTTTTCTTGTTATCGGATATCGCTCTTCACATGAAGCTCGGCATAGAGGAATAAGCGTTTTTAAGTTGTGTTTATCATAACAGGCTTTAAGATAACACTAGGGATATTATTAGAACAGTATGTTACAATTATAGTGGCCAATGAAAAAAAAAAAAAAGGAACTTTTTGTGTTCTCATTGTACAGTATAAATGATTTTGGGCATTATTTGAGATTACAGCATTCTTTCATGAATCTCCATCACTGATATTATGAAAACACATGCAAATGATTATGTAAATGCTGTACATGAAATATTTTCAAAGCTGTTCTCTTGCTAGGAATCATGTTGTTTATATCTGGGGGTCAAGGTTTTGCTGGTTAGCACGGCCTCATTAGCTCTCGTTACCATAACTGTACCTTCTGGTTCAAAAAAGTCTTTGTCCATTTATAATCGTTTAAAGGCAACTGTGTATTCTGATAGAAATAGCATGCATATATTAATATTTCATTATAGTGTAGTAGATGTTTTAATTTGTATTTGGGAAGTTGTTATATAGACTTTTTTTTACATCATAAATAGCCATTAATGAAGATTTTGGGACAGTGTATGTTTTTGTGGTGCCATCAGCCAATCAGTAATCATTTTCCTGCAGTTCTAGAGTAATTAGTACGCAGTATTTACAGGTTTTAAGAATAAAAAATGATGCTAATGGATAGTGTTCTCCAGATGTTGTAGATCTCTTTGTTTTATATCAGCAATAATATACATTTTGCAAACAGAAATCTTAAACATTGGATCTAACAGCTGTAGCATGTCATGGCCTGCAGGAGGATGTGGGCGTAGTATAATTTCCATATGGAATTGCAAGGGGAAAACAACAGATTGGAGACTGTCGCTGTTAGCGGTTGTTGCCCTTTCCAAAGCGTTGCCATTTTTGTCAGTCAGTTTGTCCCTCGTTTCCTCTGGTCAATTCAAATTGTGCTACTTGTGTTTTCTGTCCAGCAGACGACACTGATGAAGTCTGTACACCCTTGAGAGAGTCTGATCACAGGCCTTAACGTTGCTTTATAGAAATCAAATAAGGCGGCTTCCTCATAGCAAAATTTACCATCTGCAAAGTCAAAGTTTGTGGTTTGACCTCTTCCCACAATGACTTGAGTCAATAGCTAATTGGAATTTGAATATAAATTCATTTGCACTGATTGCTGAATGAAGAGTTTTTGTCCGCGACTCTAAACAGAAACCAACTGGCTAATGCAAAGCCTTGAAATACACTTTTTATTCACCATCTGCATCATAGAAGTTCCCAATCCCTTTGCCTTGCTCTTTGGCCACCCATCTTTCCACTGAAAATTGGATCTTGGAAAAAGCTCAGCGAGAAACTACTTTACATAGCTTTGTAAATCAGAACACGGGATTCCAGTGCGCTTCAATATTGCATTTCAACATTGTGTGAATGGATGAAATATTCATTTTCCCAAAATGACTTTAATATGGGGATCTTTCAAAAAACGTGAGAGTAGAATAACCTAATCTGGCATTCATTTCCTATCTAATAACATTTCAATGTATCTGTTCATCTAACCAATATCTGAGCTAAAATGACATACTGTAGTTTAATAGTTCAAACATTTGAACTATATTTAAATCTGTCTTTTAATCAGACATGAAAAACATGAGCTAGTTCAAGCTGTGTAGAGAGTTAAAGCACAGGATGCTTTGTAAAGACTGTAGCAGTTGCATGGTTAATGCCTCATAATCCCTTAGTAGTAGAAATGGAAACTTGGAATTTTCTAGTAGTTCTAAGATCAAAAGATTTCGTCGATCCAGTTTTGCATGATGCAAATTCTGCTAAATGAGTACTGTAGCTGAAATATTATCAAGACACTTGCAGTAGAGCTACTAATTAGCAAATGAAACTAAGCTACAGTGTTGTCGTGTAGCTAACAAAAAAAAAAAAAAAAACATTTGGCAGCACTAATACCTTAACTGCATTTTCATTAGCATGACAGTAGCTCAGCTTTTCCAATAACAAGCTACCTTATTTAAGAACCAGCAATGTAGCGTGACCACATGGTATATTGCAACTGTATGCCTCATTGAGTGAACTGAGGCAAACACGTTTTCAAAACCTCCTTTCTCTCAGACAACATGTCAAGTTTTCAAGTATATTTTGCAACCCAGGCTCAAAAATATGCATATTTGCATATTTAACACTGCTTATTTTATATTAGTGATGCTAAAGGAGCTTTCATTTTTTTCCCCCCGAAACAGATAAGCGTTAATCTGGCAACATATTATTAAATTGTTTGTTGTACATATTCCCTAAATGAAATGTCTGGGAAGTGATGCTAAAAGTTTAATTCTCTCTTGTATTTTCAAAATATTGTACCACCTACACTTAACTCTCCCCAAGCCTAAATAAATAAATAAATGTAAAGTTTGCCACTTCAGATTGCTTCTACAAATCTTTAAGCACTTTTATTGTGACTTGTGTTTCTCAAGTGCTCTGTAGTACTGTACCAGGTGAGCTACCAAGCAAGTTTACTACATTAGAAAAGCTGTATATTAACATGGTTTTGTGATGTAAACATAAAATGTATTAGTTTACAAATCACAGGAGGAAACTTGCAAAAACAAGTTTATTATCTGCCTCTGTAATCATAATTTGAGTTAAAAAGAATAAAAGTTGTTGGTGTTTTATTACCACTAATAGTTTATTTTAGTTCTGGAAACTGCAGTGGATTGTATATATGTGTTCTTGAAATTTTATCACGGCACAATTTTTCCCAATTACCCAATGTTGCCAATTTGTTGCAGACTACCATAGTTTCAAAGCTGAGAAATAATTTGCGGAAACACTTTACTTGAAGCCTTTAAGTATAACACATTATAAAGTTATTCATGATGTACATTGTAATGCATGATATCTTTTTTTTTATAAATAATTGTAACTAGATATAAAATGCATTATAATATTTGAAGGTTTGTTTGTTATGTGTTTTAATGCATTATGTGTAACAGTGAGTGGACTAGTATTATAATAATTATAACTAAGATTATAATTATTCCTCAGATAATTCAGTGCATTGTAAGTTGCGTTGCAATGCATAATAAACACAATGTATTGTGCATAAAGGCTTTAAGTAAAGTGTTACCTAATTTGCTTTACCAGCCTACTTCATAGTGCTCGTCTCCAGACAGGGTGAAAATCTCACAGCAATCAAAACTCAGTTAAACATATTGTCACACACTGTGACTTTGATGTTGTCAAATTTATTGATTTCTAAAGGAAAAGTGTCCAGAGAGAGACCTGGTGGGTTGTCATCTCTCTTGCTGTGATGCGCTGCTCTGAATTTCAATGTTGATGCTGAGCTTATGGGTGCACGGTTTGATTTTTATACAAGGTGTGCGTTGGACTGGATGAGTAATAAAATAAGAGAGTGAGAGAGAGAGCAGTGCATTCTATAATGGCGCTGCAGTAAAAATTATTGCGCAGGTTAGCAAGAAAGCGTGGATGCACCGCTCATCTTTTTTATTCCAGCTTTGAAATTGTGCTTGTTGACCAAGTAAATAAGGCCCAGTCATACACCATCTTTTCCCAGCTACTTTCAAAGATGATTGAGTGCCTGGTCGAATAGTCATTAACCTTTGGGGTTGTAACAAGTCTTCATTATCTCAGGTGTTATGTTCTCATAAAGGAAAGACAATGATGCTTTTGCAAATCACCTGAGCTCTATGGTGGTATTATTACAGTAACAATAAATTACTTTCATTTGTGTTTTGTCCTTTTAAAATGAAAGGAGTAAATAAATATTCAACCAAAAAAACATCCGCTTTCTGAACAGCAGGGGCATAAATCACTCTGTCACTGCTCTGACATAGACAAGCTTGGGAAGCCATATATATATATATATATATATATATATATATATATATATATATATATATATATATATATATATATATATATATATATATTTTACAAATGCTGTGTGTGTGTTGATTGCTATATATCTTTAAATAGTTTGTGATGTTCCCTGTTCCTTAATGGGAGTATCTACCTGATCTACACGTCTAAAACTGCATTTCTCAAGGAAAACAATCTCAGGCATCATTACTTCTCTAAGCACGCAGAGCAACATGTTGTATATAATGGTGAGATGAGTAGCTCAACTTCTGTCTTTGCGTCAATAACTGTATAAATCATAGTTGTAATGGGTAGCTAATTTGAGACGATTCTAGGAGTCTTGAAGGGCTCCTGCCTAAGTATGAAGAAATGCTTCTTTCTTCCTCCAAAGAATAAAGTTAATCAGGAAGACAAAGACAGGGTTTGATAAATGGAGGGAGCTACTGTAGCGTGTAAACAAAAAAAGTCGAGACATTTGTTTTTCTCCCCCAAATCAATTTCAGAAATGCCAGATGGACAGCTTTAGCAGACGCATCTCCAAAAAATATGAAAACAATATAGTCTGATGGAGCACCGTGAAAAAGCAAACAGACTGATTTAATTATGACATCGCCTGTGGTATCTGAGGGATGACGAGCACTAATGGCTGAGCCCGGCCTCGCATGACGTGTAACTGGGACTTGTTTGTTTATCTTTTTTTTTTCCCTACTGAGGTGACGATCTACAGTAAACAGAGTACAGATTAATGAGATGTCATCTGATGAGATTGTCGGAGAGATCTGGATCGACAGTAGAGTGCATGTGTTGAGTTAGTATTCTCTGTGATTTAGCTTCTGTACTTTGGATTCTGACTGCTTTAGGGACCATGAGAGGATGATGGGCCGAGGTCTTCTTTGTAGTGACTGTCGAAAAGGCTGTTGACCGTTATAAGGAACTGAAAAGTATTCATGTGGCTAAAGTAACATCATTATATTTTTTTACAGGCTGTAGTACATGACAATACAGCACTAAATACACAAACATGTATTGCTTCTTGAAAGCATTTTTTTGTGTTAAGTGATTGATGATTTTGGAAATTATGGGAAAATACATGTACATGTCTTTAATGATATTCACATCATTTTTACAGTTTTAGCACAGAGACATTAACTCAAATTAGGACTAAAAGTGATAGCTCCTGCTTGTTACATACTAATTTTTCATCAAGGGATTTAACGCACTAAAACATATTTGCCTGTACAATTTTTTTTTTTTTGCACTTAATAGCAATTTAATCCTTTTCACTATTGTCACAAAAACAAGTTTTTCTGTCACATTGATCTATAATTGTCTCTTTAGGGTAAGTTAATTATACAGAGAACACAATCTTGCCATGGAAACTTACATTTTATGTCTTTTTACATTCTGTAGAATACATATTCTTAACAATAAAATTAACATATAATATATGACTTTATCTAATAAGTGGGTGTGTGAAATTGAAGCAGCCTGTCAAAACCTTTGAGTTACCGGTAATATATGAAATGAAGTTAATAGAAGTTGGAAGTGAGTTTTGAAGGTGTCTCTTTGCTGTCAGGAGAAAGTAAAATGCATCTTGAATATGCTGAAAATAAGTAAAAATTAAATATTTGCGTTGCAGATTAAATCATTACATTTTCAGTGACAGATTAGTGACAACATTCTACTAGTAACTGGCTTGAAATGCTCGTCTTTGCCTCATCTGAATGATGAAGTGTTGAATGACTACCGGTAATGCTGTTTGTAAAAAAAGAGAAAGTGCTTTTGATTTTCATGATGGACAAGCTTTTTTTTTTTCTTTTTTTTTTAAATACAAAGAAGGACAGAAAAAAAGTTTCTACAGTCTAAATGTAAAATCCAAAATATTCAAATCCAAATAACCTCAACATTTATTGGAAAGTACACTAAGTTTGAGGTTGGTAAGTTAATGATTTATTTATTGATTGAAATAAGTCATCATAATATTGTGAAATATTAATACAAATTAAAATACTTTTTATATATATTTGAACAAATTCATTTAATCTTCTGACAGCCCAAGCTGAATTTTAGCAACTATTACTCCTTCTGTCTTCTGTCACATGATCTTTCAGAAATCCTTCTAATATGATTTAAAGTTGATTTTGTGCTCAGGAAACATTTGTTGAAAACAGATGTGCTGCTTAATGTTTTTGTGGAAACATTTTTACAGGATTCTTTGATAAATCAAAAGTTTTAATTTTAAATAAAGCCTTTATAAATAAAAGCAATTTTATTTTATTTTATTTTATTGCCAAAACCACCTGACACATGCAGAAATCAAAATTGATCCTTCACAGACTGATGGTAAAAACACAAGCTTTGGCAAGGACTACTGCTGCATCATCATTTCCACCATAAGATGTGTGTGTGTGCGAACTGAGCTGATTCAGAGAGAAACAAAACTCTGGTGATTATCTCGCAGCTGTCATACAGAGGGCTCACCTCAGCCCCCACGTGCCTGCGTGAAGCTCAGGTCCGGCTCTCTCAGCCTTGTGTACTTTGAATCATCCCGAGATGTCGGCGAGACGTGACCTATAGGGTGCTCTCTGTCGCTCACTGCTGCCCTACAGCATAGCTACACGAGGACCGCAGATTTACACCAGCACTGTGCCAGTCTAACTCTGCTTCATTTGATTAAATTCTTGGCATAGGAACAAAAGAGGAGCAGATTACTCTGTTGATCCAGAGTAGCTCAACTGCTTTGGAAGGAATAGCATAGTTCAAATACTAAACTCTATATTTTGTATTCATGTGTAATGGATTTGCATTATGTGAAGAGTAGTTGAGGATTGATATGTAGCGCTTGCATACAAATGTGCTCATTTTAACCCTCCCACATTTTTCTTTCTTTGATTTTTCTTTGAGTTAATGCTGAAAGCTTGGTGGAATTGTATTGAAATCTATTCTGGTCAGGGTAACGCAAGGACATTGTTTGCGGCATGAGCAATGCTGATCTGGATTGAATGTTGTCATGTAGGTGGCAGTGCATTGACTGCAAGCCCCAGCCATGTGGAGAGATTTCTCTGTGCTTTCTTTCACTCATCATAAGGAGGACGGCGCTCAGGTTCTCTCCTTTTGTAATGCAGATGCAGTTTTGTCTGAAAATATGCTGCTTATAGTGTCCTTGAGTGCCTCAGAAAGTCTTTTGTGAGGGAATCGCTTTGGAGCCGACCTTGATATTAATGAAAATCACAACACCTTAAAAGCCATCATATTTCATACGATTTAGATGAATGCACAGATGCATTCGAATGCATTTTATAAGACATTATAAGACATTTTCTCTCTTTTTTTAAACTGGGTTTGTTGCAGCCATCATCCTTTATTTGTTTTCGTGACCAAAATATCATCACAGTGTTGATGTATAATTAGGGATTTTAGTGTCGGATGCCCGGGCCTGTAATTAATGACATTTTTGCAAGTAGATTTTTGCATTTAGTTCTTTATTTACTGCAGTTGTAAAATGGCAGTTATCTGTGGGACTGCAGTAAATCCAATAACATAAATGGTTGACTTTACAACTGTCGCTTATTGGTTTGTCATAGTGGAATGTTAATTTGTGGGGCGTAGTTCTTTAATTGTCCTCACATTTTTCAAGCACTTCCCTGGCCGGCGCGACTGGTCATCATATTCGGTTTGATTTTAATCCCGACTGTCGCTGAATGAATAATGAGTTTCTCTTGGAGAGCCGCTGAAGGTCAAGTGATCATAAGTTTAACGTGTTTTCAGGGTTAATTAGAATATTCATGTTGAAAACTAGGCAATGGAGAATGAGTCATGATGTGAAATGCAATTCAGGTCTTTGCATGTTTGTTTCCTAGACTTGCTGTTATGAATATCTGCTCATCGCATTTCTCATCTAAACACTCATTGAAAATTACGTGGAGGGTGAAATTAAAGTGCCATGTGTCAAATCTACCTGCTAGTAGAGCAGTGGAGGAACAGGAAGTCCCTTTGAAGAGTTTCTCCCAGGGACTTGCGGTTCTCTAGAGTAGTCATGTTGTAAATGACAGGTGTGAAATTGCTGTGCCGTGGCTGAGGACTTCCCCCACACTTCCTTTAAGACACTGTGGCGCCATCCTACTGTCCTCTGACTTAATTTACATATCATATAGAAAACATATAAAAAAAGATTCACTGCCTGCCACACCATCATAAAAAGCAATTTCAGCCGAGTAGCTGAACCAAAGTGGATATTCTCGACTTTCTCCCAAGAAGTCAGTGCATATGGAGCAATACGCCTCGAAAGGGAAGAGACCGAATGTTTATGTAGGTATTTTATAGGTTGTTATATGAAGAGGCATGTGATTGTGCACAGTGTTTTTTTAGTTATGCATACAGAGGCAGTGCATATTGATATAAATTATATTATTCACAGTATATATCACAGAAGAGAGCAGTGAATCCTGAGATGCACTTCATTTTCTTCCATTTTTCCAAACGTTTCAAACTTTTGTAGTTTCGCTTCTCATGTGAATTCGTCTTTGTAATAAATATTGTTTTGATAAGATATCTGAGTATGCATATATGTGTGTATAATGCAATATGCATTTGTGTGTTTTAGAGTGTATTTATACCTGTCTTGTCTCGTTGGGTTGAATCAAACATAAGTTCTTTTCCCCTCCTGGTGCGGATCTTTTTGGCAGGTATGAATACAGCAACTGCACTCGGGTGCGTTCTAAACTACCGTACCGAGACCCAGCTGAAGAGGTGGTCTTGCTCTGCTTCTAAACAAACTCTGGTATGGTTTGTTTAAGGTGTGAATATGACCCAACTTTGATCGAACACAAGTGCAGAAAGCACGTTCAGAAAGAGAGAGAACGCGCTAATAGTGCTGTTGTTTGCATTTCAATGGCTTAAATCACTTGTTTTTATACCACAATGCTTAAAAACACATGCAAATGATGAGTTTTCGTGATCATGGCGCACAGCAACATGACGTGCGCACTTAATAGGCTAAAGCTTGCTGCAAAAATTAGCATTACTATGCTGGGGATAATAGTATGGAGATATTTGAATTATTTATTAATGAACTGCTTTAATGAGTGAGTGTCACAAAAATGAAGTTGATGATCCTGGCTCGCCATCTCATCATTGGACGCTCTTTTAGAAAGAAATGCATCTTTATGTATTGCCTCATAATACGAGTTTTTCTTTTGGATTCAAATTATTTTGTTCTGAAGTCATTTAAAGCTGTCAATAGATGTATTTATCATGTCTGTAAGGAAAATATTCACTGAGTTTTGCTGCATTTTTGTGAAGCGCTCCTGTTCAAGACCGAGACGGCAAGCACATCCTATTTGTTCTCCTTATTTTGAAGAAAATATACAGTATATATTAAATATATTATGTTTTTCTATTTTTTTTTCTTGATATTGTGAGTACACACAAATAAAAGTAGACTATTTTGAAAATTTTTATATCTATAGATTTTATTTTTGGCTAGTTGTAATTACAACTTTGTATGATGTTGTCTCACGTGATGCTCATTAGTTTCTTTATATTGCGTTAGAATCTGATAAATAAAATTTGCTCTATGAAAGATATTCATGATTAGCCTGTTTTTGCACTTCCTCTTTTTCCCTGCTTGAGAATTTCTGTCCAATGAATGGATGATCTTAGCACATGTGTGGTTTTGTTTACAATTTCTGCTTACACTTGCAAAAAAGGGCAATGTGAAAGTGAACTGCACCAAAAAAAAAAAAAAAAAAAAAAAAACTGTATCTTGCTTGGACCAAAGCAAGTGAACTAGCGGACTTTCTTGGTGTGAATACATCCTTATATACATATATTAGTCTGAATGTGATCTGAACAGGAAGTTTAATTGTGATGATAGGATTAGGAATTAGGAAGGTGTTCTTTTATCTTACTTTTTTTCTTTCAAAGAATGCTTTGTCAATCCAACATTCTTACTTTTTATTGACAAGCTTTGCTCTTCTAGTTAAAATTGCTGTTAATTTCATTTGAATTCTTCCTTCCATTTAAAATCAAGCTACAGTTCTGCTCCCTGTTCACATCAAATTCAAATGAAGGAATTCAGAATTTAAATGGTGTTCTTAATTCAGTATTGAATGGTACGCAAGCCTGTTGTATTATATATGTATTTGGTTCTCGTCTTCTCTTAGATTAACATTTCTCATAATACTACAGAAGGCTGTACTACAGTCCCTGCACATATTTCCTCCTCCTTGTGGAATGATTTCCTGTTGTCCTCCCCCATGCCCACCTCATATCTCATTGGTGTGGAAGCAAGACTAAATGAAAATACATAGAAAACATGTAATACCTTCACATCAGAGGCGGTGTTTTCATATATGTGCTTTGGTCAAGAGTTTTTCAATTTTCTTATGTCGCTGTAAGAACCAAACGGAGCCCTCCGACAGAGGTTACAGCGTGGCATTGTGAAATGACACACAGGATGGGGTGGAAGACACCTGGGTCGCACTCTTAAGAGAACTTAAATTCAGCCACGTTGAAAACATGTTCCCGCCCTGAAGATATCCTACTTCGGATGAACATTTGCATTTGAGTGCCTCGGTGGTGACCTCGCTGAATCTCATTGGTCTTTTCTTCTAACCTCAGGAAAAGAGTATTCATGTCCGGCTTGAAATTTTGAAAATGCTTATTTATTCAACATGAATGTCTTGACTTCTGATGCTCATGATTTATTAGGACCTTTGTCTATGAACAATACTGTTATATCAGCTTCAAAAACCCAATCAGTCAGTTTTGGGAGATTTCCTCAGTGTTCGTCTGATCTTGCTCCTCAGAGTATATAAGAGCTGTTGAAGGTTAATGAGGAGCACTGGGGCGAAGAGTTTTTCCAGCAGCTTTAGCCAGCAGTTTCCCAGCAGCAGATGCTCTCTTCTCAGCCATAGCGACATGGTGAGAGGCTCCAGGCGTGGAAATCTCACTGTCCTACATAATGCATGACAAGAGATTTTTCGAGTTAGCGGGTAGTGAATTTTTTATAACAGACCAATCGTACAGGCCTCTGCCTTCCTGAAGGAACAAACGATGGTCAAGTGGCTAAAGAGTTTTAAGGATTAGCTCCTTGTATCACAGGTCCTGAAGCTCCAGAGGTTGCTGCATAATTGAAAAGCGGCTTGTGCTTGCTGTCTAACTGTTTTGTATTGACAAGCGTCCAGGTAGGAGGAAGATTACGCACTGGTATCAGGAGAGATCAGATCTCTGCAAACTGCTGATATTTGTGAAATATCTCTATTATACTCAAACTCTGCTTTTCATGGATTGACTCACAGAGTCTGCGCAGTAAGAAAACACACAAATACACAGACTAAATCCCACCTTATATTTGTATTACCATGTACTGTAATACCAATCGCTCAGATCCCTTTTGTTTATTACTCGCAAAATCTCCCCTTCTCTATGAATCAAAGAATGCAGCAGACCAAAACAGATATTAAAGACTTAATCTTTGGGCTTTTCTTTTCAATGGTTTACATGAAATACAGGTGCATCTCAATAAATTAGAATGTTGTGGAAAAGGTCATTTATTTCAATGACATGCCAATCAGGTAATCAACTCAAAACACCTGCAAAGGTTTCCTGAGTCTTCAAAATAGTCTCTCAGTTTGGTTTATTAGGCTATACAATCATTGTCCAGAAGAAAATCATTGACACCCTTCACAAGAAGGGTAAGCCACAAACATTCATTACCAAAGAAGCTGGCTGTTCACAGAGTGCTGTAAAGTTGGGGTACTCAAACTTGGACTCGGACTCGAGTCCGGACTCGAGTCCAATTTTGAATGAACTCGGACTTGTCACGCACTCGGGTGAATTTGCACTCGGACTTGACACGGACATGAACATTTTGGACTCGGAAAATATTCCGAGTACAGTCGAGTCCGCGTCATGTGTAACAATAAAATCAGCCTAAAATTGAAATGATAAATTAATGCATGTCTCCCCTTATGTCATTTTACTGCACCACACGGGCAGGCAGCAGTAGCATATCATCTCATGCTTGCAGATGAAACACACGCACCACTCACTGGATATCAATGTGGATTAGTGATGGGAAGTTCGATTCTTTTCCACAAACCGGTTCTTTCGGACGGTTTGATTCAATAAACCGGTTGAAAAAAACAGTTCACCGGTTCTTTTACGCTCGACGTAATGACTGGCATTGGCGATTACGTTATGCCGTAGAGTCTATCAAACATTCAAATATATAAAGTCACTAATCATAACTTCAGTCAGTTAAAAACCTCATAATCATGAAAAGTTTACAGTTAAGTTTTGCAACAACACACGCAAATACAGTAACAGCAATAATGTGCATACGAGGATTTAAGTCTTGAAGATATAAAGTAAATTAGGTGTCATCAGCACATACCATGATCCACTTACTATACATAATCCATTGCGATGTATTTGTTATTAAATGAACGTTTCGTCAGATTGCCCTTCATTCAAGCCCTCGGTTTACTCACACTCATAACATTAGCACAGAATCAGTTCAGAATCAATCACCAAAAGAATCAGTTCGGTTCAGATGCGCTGTGAGTCAGTCGGCTTCATGCTGAATCACGAATGTGCAGTATCATCAGCTCCTCGTTTCTCGAATCGGACGCGTCCGGAAGAAACGGTTTTCGGTTCAGTGTACTGCTGATCCGAAAACCGATGCAACCGAGTACCAAAGACAGCAGCAGCATCCAACAGATGCTGCACAGCTCAGCATTGCAGGATTTGCAAGATCAGAATTGACCAAACAAGCAATGCAACTTTATGATGCAAGTTCTCCAAGACAACAAGAAATTCATAATGTCATCATTAAGGATCTCCTCATTGGCTGCACTTTACCTCTCTCAAATGTGGGGGAAGGGATTAAATAATTGAAATGTCAGCTTTAAGTGGAGGACAATATAGTGTGATACAATAATAAAACAGGTTCATTTGTATTTTCATGCACTTGTAATACAATAAAACCTTTGAAACCTTTTTAAATAGGAAACTAGTTCTGTTGACATAAAATAAAAATGTTCAATGGCAATGACTAGATGTAACAGCGGTATTTGTTTATTACATTTTTTTTATTGCCATTGGTTTAGTGGGTTGAAAGGTTACAATATTAATAGAATGTAAAAATTTACAATACCAATTTATAATCTTTTTTAATTTAATTACTTTCTGGACTCGGGCGGACTCGACTCGGACTCGGCCTTTAAGAACTCGGACTTGAGTCCAACTCGGCCCCTTTTTTGGCTCGGACTCGGACTTGATGTTTGTGGACTTGGTCTTGACTTGTACTCGACAAAGGTGGACTCGGACCCAACTCTAGAGTGCTGTATCAGAGCATGTTAACAGAAAGTTGAGTGGAAAAAGTGTAGAAGAAAAAGATGCAAAACCAACCGAGAGAACCGCCTTCTCATAGAGAATCTATGAGGTATTGTCAAGAGGAAACTGAG